>NC_051183.1:21433976-21721476 GCF_013339695.2 Rhipicephalus sanguineus | reverse complement strand
CGCTTCGCAACATTTGCAAAATGAAGCTCAGTTTCAAGTTGACTTTGTTTTGCGCCTTACACATTTTAAGGTGCTGGAAACTGCTTCGCACAGGAGGACCTGCAAGTATAATATACATTCCTTATCGTAAACTCTCTTATCTCTTTAAGAAATGCTGCTATTCAGTTCCTTTCCTGAAGCAAGATGTGATAAGTACACCAGATTTAACGGACCTATTGAATTAAATTATGGATGCCACACTTTCTCCAATTCTTGAATTGCTAGTGGTGTCATTTTGTTCTTGTGGAGTCCAGAGATTCTCTAATCTATAAATAACGCTATCAAGAAAACGAGTGCTACAGTTGGGGCTGTCTTGATACTTCGTCTTACTAGGAAACCCAGAACCCTTAATAGGTGGAGCAAAAGTAAAACATGCGAAAGCAAGTGAGAACAAACCCGTGACCTACACGCAAGCCAGCGCCTACGAAATATGACGGTGTATCAAGTGTCAAGTGGTTACCGAAATGCTCGACTAAGGCACAGAAATATAATGAGCGTTTTTTAACAGGAAAGCGTTTTATGCCGGGGTCCACCAAGAGTTTCATGACGTATTTCCGTCACGGAAATACGTCAGCAAAATGAACGCAACCAGATGACAAAGAAAAAAAAAACAAGAAAAAGTTCCGTTGACAGGAGTCGAACCCATGACCTCTCGGTCCACGACGATGACTCTCCCTCACGTCTGTGCTTAATGCTGAGTATGTCCTTACTCAACAGCACGTCAAGGCATGTGATGACGTCACTCGTTAGATAAGATGGCAACCGTCATATGACTTCAGCGAAAGCATATCTAAGCATACATATGCTCATGTTCCCTTACAATCATGACATTTACGTCGCTATCAAATAATGATACATATGAGACGTTAAACAAAGAGTAAGTAAACATTAACACAATGAAAAGTAAAGAAAAGTCTCTTAATAATGATTGTGTAGGGAAGCCTTCGTTATATACCGGAAAAAGTTCTGGAGGCGACCATAATTCATAACTGAGGTATCCAAAAGTGGCACTCGCCCATCGGCGTTCATGTCCCATGTTGGGTTAGGTTTCTGCTTCGCGCTCTGCCGAAGCTGATTTCGGAGGCTACGTAGAAGGAAGCGCGTGGTTGAAATCTGTTCCGCCAGGTGCCGCAGCAATTCCGGCTGCTCACAATCGTTCAGCGAACTCGGTGAATTCGTTTTCATTAAATATCCTTACAGCTAATTGGCCCTTTTCTCAAATAAAATTGTGCTCCGATGTCGCATGTGCCCTATATAACCCTTAACCAGTACCAGAACCATAGACTTCTATGTTTTAGAATTTTTTTTAAGAATATTCAGAAATCTGGAAGTAAATGCTAACCGGACATGCTTGGAAGAAAAACAAGTGTGTCACTCTGTGCTCCTGCAATTAAAAAAAAAGGATCTTATTTGTGAAAATGGGCTCAAGCGAAAGTACGTTTGGGAAACCTCTTTCAGCACATCCTTCTCCAGCAAAGGGAGCAACGAGCAGAGTATGTACATGCATATAAGTACTTGGTTAGCCAACAAAGCAGGGATTGACGATGATGTATGGTGCTTTATGGTGCAAGGGTCACTGATGGCCGAAGAGCGGCAGTTTAAGATATGGCATGGGAACAATGATAGTGTTTAGTGGCTGGATAAGGGCCAAAATTTCTGTGCGCTAAAGTGCGTAAAAACATAGAGTTGTTAAAATCATGAGAGTGACATGAGTGTGGATAATGAGAATGAGTGGCGAGTGTCGTGGTATTATAACTGTGAGAATATTGAACAAAGCAGGGATCGGAGGTGCATACGAGCCAGCAGCTTTCCCAATCTATACTACCTATGTGAAAAAAAAAATTGAGCAGCTCCAGATTAAGTGAATGCTGGGGAAGTGCAATGCACGCCCTGTCCCTGTGTTTCTCTTGCGTTTACGTTTGCTCGCTTAGCCCTGACGGCGGAATCCGCTCTTCGCATGACCAGGATTTGGGAACGTGTGAACGTAGCGCCATCTGGAAAATTATGGAAAATAAGCGAAAAAAATCATATCTAACGCTAAAAGCTAGTTCTCAAATCCTACGCCCGGTTCTATTCAGCAGATACTTTTTTAAACATTCTGTTAAAATTGCAATGCCGCACTGCAAACCGAGTGGCTTCCCAGAGTGCCTAATATTTTACAATGGGGGCCCATGTGTTTCTAGTGAGCGGTGTTCAGTTGTCCTGGGAAGCCACACGCTTTGTACGGTGATACTGCAATTTTACCAAAATATACCAGTAGGTCTCTGCTGTTTAGGACCCGGAGTCTTTTTTGATACCTATAGTTCTTTTCAAGAGATATAATTTTTTTCGCCTATTTCCCATTCAGTTATGGCAGGATGCCGTTGCTGCCGCCGAGAGATGGCTCGACGTACAGATGTTCCCAAATCCTTAGAATGCCGGCACTGTCGTTCTTGGCGAGCCTCCTCAGCGGCGTCCATGGCGCGAGAGACCCTCCGCCAGCCGGCGCATTCCTATTGGATGGATGGATGGATGGATGGATGCTGCGAGCATCCTCTTTATAATGGGGCGGTGATAAGTGTGCCACCAGGCGCGACAAATAAAAAAAAAACTTTTTTTTCCTTTTTTCTAATGTTGGCCTAATGCCTCTACTTCGATTAAATCTATCTTACCACAGGAAAAAAAAAACGTAAATTCTCAGCCCAGTTCTCTGCCCTTTAAGGCAGAATGTCTACACTTTATTCTAACATTTCTTTTTGTCCTTTCTCTCTAATTTTCTGCCACCAATACTCTAACCGACTCTTATTTCAATCGCGGGTGTGTTCAGATTTCCATTCTTGTCCCTAAAACCCAAGGCTTCATGTAGGCTCGTGCCCAAACGTACACCTGGGTGGATATCTCCACATTCAAGCCGAACATGCTCCGCCGTTTCCTTATCTTCCCCCCAGCATGTGAATTGTTCTTTTTTACTGAATATCGCTATGCACCTACGCGTTATAAGGCAACCCGATCTCGATTCGAACAGAAAAGCGCTTCGCCTTGAATTATCGTAAAATTTCATCCTCTCAATTTCGTTTTTGCCCGTTCGGTAGTTACTCAGAGCCGGTTTTTTTCTCCATAGCTGCCGTCCAGTAAATTCTCTCCGCATCTCTGACTTTTTGCACTACTTAGCCGCATATTTACTAGTGAGCTTTCTAGTTCTTTTTCTCCACTGTGTGTCCACACTCTTCCTATACAAATAACGGAACACCTTCTCTGTCCATCAACTCTCCTTCATATTTCTTAGCCTCTCATCGAACCTTATGTTGCTCTGAACCTCCCTCGCCTCATAACTTGTCCATTCCATATCACCCTTTACAGCCTCATTCGTCGTCTTCCCGTGAGTACCCGTCGCGAGGCGTCCCAGAGTCCCTTGATTTACATCCATTCCTGATTGTCTGCTGCGTGGGAGCGCCCCTAGCGGCGAACTCTCAGAAACTTTGCGATGGTGGGATGGTGGCACCCTCTCTCGGCCTAGCAGCGAAGCTCGGTGGCTGTTTCTCTTGGAACTGCGTGACCATGGATGGGCGCCGTTCACCTTCGGTCTGTATGTGCACTGCGCTTAATATGTCTCACAACATTTCGGAAAACCTGTCCGTGGTGTTCAGACACACCAACACTCAGCCACAAAAGATGGGGGTGCACCGGGAGGCCCGTAAACATAGACAGCCCACACATTGGTAACCAACCGTACATGTTTGACAGACAGTGGGAGGCATGGTTTGCGAAAGAGAGAAAGCAGAGCGAAATAGGATCTGCTTGACGGAACCCAGCGAGCAGCTCGTGCCATCAGAGCCCCGGACTGAGGGCCCGACTGTAGCTGTATGATTTTATTATTTTTTTTCTGAATAAAGTCTCTTCCTCCTCCTACAAAAGAAAGCTCTAGAAGCACAAGTAAAATGGCGTGCAATAGTGCTGTGAGGACTTAGTCTAGAACAAGGCTTTCGTTGCAGCCCATCAGCCTGAGCTAAATAAACAACACAAAGAGAAAAAAGTACCAGCTTTCCGTATTCGTTACCCCGCAACCCTTTGTGCCAAGTTCAGGTTTGTTAGCGTGCGCTCCCGACCAAATGACGTCCACTACGTGGAGCCTACCTTTTCATGCGTTCAAGAGTGAATTGTGAAACGAAGCAAGGTTTCCCGTTACATCTCGTGTGCTTTTAAATTTTGCTCTGCTCTCCCACAACCTGACCTAGGAGTAGGTGATGTTCGTTAGCACGAATAATGAGGACCGCAAGCGGTAACACAAAAATAGCTCGTAGCGTGGGCTGTAAGCGATACAGTGCTGTACCACCTTGTCATTTCTTGGTCATGATTATACTACTGTGCACACTGAGGTGATACTAAGGGAAGCGTAGAGAACTTGTGTGATTTTTTCGTCTTTTTGTGACGTGTGGTTGAAGGAGAGAACGAGGTAGGCAGCATTTGAAGTCTAACCGTTGGGAAAATAAGTTCACAGTCGCTCTGATTCTAAGGTTCTTTCAGAAAACTCGAGCCTCAAGGAACTCTGGTAGGGATTTCCGACTGGAAAATCAGAGAAAAGTGGCCGCTCACTCGTTTACAGCAGGCACCTACAAAGGAAGCCTGTAAGGGATTCTCCTAAAGTTCGCAGTTGTTAAATAAAAATTGGCTGACGTATAACCCTAGTTATCGCCAGTGAAAGATACGTTTGGCTTGGTATTGCAAAGAATATGCATACAGCGGTTCATTAAAGTTAGGCTTCTTCGTCTTGTTCGCGCTGGTAAACGATGACGGCAACTGCAGTAGCTTATCTTGGCAAGCTTCTCTACCTGGCCTGCCTTTACTTGGATGTTTCAGCAGGCAACTGTTTTTTGCTTGAGATCTATGGAAATCTATGTTACATCTGTGTTACATTTCTGTGTTACATAGATGTCCATAGATGTCCATAGATGTCCTAGTTACATCTATGGAAATGATTGCATACAGCCTGTCGCTTGCGCTGAAGCTCACGCACAGATAGCCCCTGTGAGACTGAGCGACCGAGCGCACCGACGAAGCAGCCGTCAAACCTTCGTCTAGTCAGGTGGCACCGCAGCGGCAAGGTTCCGGGCGAGCGCAGCTACCACGTGTGCTTGTATTTAGGCGCACGTTAAAGAAGCCCAGGTGTTCGAAATTTCCGGAGATCTCCACTATGGCGTCTCTCATAATCATATCATGGTTTTTGGACATAAAACCACAACAATTACAGTTATTATTACTTCCCGTATTCTTAGTTGAATACACGCTATCCGGTATTTTTGAGAAGATAAGGGTCGATTGCGTTCCGCGCGAAGATTGCGAACTGCAAAAGCGAAAAAGCACTTTGTACAATTTCATGCTTTGCAGAGCGAACTCAATTTGCACTACATGTACACTGCCTTCTACGCTTGGAGAGTTTTCAGAGGGAGATCAAAGGGCACGATAAGTGGTCTCTGGAACACTGCACATTGATTTAATTGACCCAAACAAAAAAAAGCAAGAAAGGTTCCACGGCTTTCTTTGATGTTGTAGGTACACTATGCCTTCGTATCCGTTGATGAAAACGCGTATCCCGTTGATGAAAGCGCAGTGGTGCAATATTCCAGGCATACTTTTGCAGTGTTCTACTGCCTCGAGGTTGTAAAGTTGGAACACTGCAAGAAAAAAACATGTTGATAGTGATTCGCGACGATATTTATTCGAAAGCGGAACACGGAAATCGCCACACATTCATACACGCATTCATATATATATATATATATATATATATATATATATATATATATATATATATATATATATATATATATATAAACAGGCTAATACAAAGGCCACTCTTTCATCTTTTCCAGGAAGATTGAAGTCCGTATCGCAGAAATGTTCTTATTGATTAAAAACTAAACGAATAACTTTTCTTATGTGGAACGGCCATGTATGAAAGACAATCGGCGCTTAAGCGATATTCGCTGGCAACACTGACCACCATTTGCCGAACTAGTCAACTTTAAGCCAATCCTAGACGATGCTATAGTCGGATACAGCTTTAGAAGTGCGCGGCATTTCCTCCTCAAAGGCGGATGTACACAAGCCTGCACCAATGGGTGCGCACTCCGTACCGACATCATCAGCCGGACGGCCGGTGGCTCCGCCTACGGAGAACATCGGAGCCTTCATGAACGGAACTGTTTCTTTAGTTGTGGAGGCGATCGGCTGCCGCACTTCGGTCGTCTGGGCGGGGCCTCTCAGTGCTGTTTAGCGCCTAGGTGCCTCGATTCACCAGCTAAAACCCAGGCAAGAGCTTCTTAATGCACCACTCTTTCATAGGTAATTAATCCGGTTGCTTAAATTTTGACGTGTTTATAGATTTACGTGATGATCGTTAATTTCTCCACTACTTCCCTAGTGTCATTTTGAGGCGAAAGCCGTAAATTTTTTGTTGAGTGACCCGTTGATCAGAACTGGGTAGGCGAATGAAGTGGTAGAAAAACTCACGTGACCTCCGTCACTGATGACGTCGTGCTGTGACGGCAGCATGTGACGTCATAATGAGGTTAGATATGGTAGAACTTTGGGACGTCATCATGACGTCACATTATGACGGCATGACACGTCATCATGATGTTATCGGGATGACATGATGTCATCATGACATCACAAATAGCCGAAATTTCTGACGTCATAGCATGGCGCTGTATGATGACGTCATCGCATGACCTCACCGCTTGGTCAAAGGTGGGCCGATCTCGGAGGCAATGGAACACCACTTGAGGTGTAGAAAACTTCAAGGGTTGTGTAACAATGCATTTAATTTAATGCATGTATCTGGCACTGCAGCTCGTTATGTCTTGCAGGAAGTCTGGTCCCCGATTGTATAACTTCAGGCATTACCAAGCGTGCAGCAGAATTCAGCCTTCAAGTGTTACAGAGAGTGTAACATGTTGCCGAACTTTTTGTTTTTCATATTTCAGCCCTGAATATGTTGTTCCTTAGGTGAACGCGCAAACTGCTACTAGTGAACAACTATGTAGACAACTTTGTCGCATAAAACATTGCGTTGAAGTGTGGCAACTATTTTTTTTTGTTCTGCTGGGAAACTCAGCAAAGTACTCACTATTCCCTCCTGTGTATGCCTTTTTAGGCTCACAGTATACAATGAATAAATAACAAATAAAAAATATATTCCAGCTTGCTCCTCCTTGAACTAAACCTATTCGTAATAACAATAAAAAAAATAGTCTACACGCACCTTGAACTAATTTCGCATCATTCGCCTAGACGCGAGAAACCTTGATCCTCGCATTCGCATACTGAGATCACGGTTGTATGCAGCCCAATCCCGCCACAGCGCGCTCATATCTCGTCTACATAATTCATGACCTACATGATGGCGCTACCGTCGCGTCCTTATACCGAAGCAGACGAAACGTAGCCTCCCCCCTTTCCTTTATGTTATTCCCATACATACGTACATCTGCTCGCATCACTCTAGTTGCGTACGTATAACAGCGGCGCCTTGCGGACGCTCCCTAAAGCTCATACAGCCAGAAGCCGTCGGTGATCTTAAGGCCATTCATGTTTGTTTCTTTTACTAGCTTCTAGGCCGCACAGACAGGCATGTGCTTTGCTATGGCCTTGGCTTTTCGGGTTCTCTATTGCTTGCGTTTAGAAGGCGCCTTGTCTCGGCCTTGAAAGGCATTTTTATTTTGTTTCCCTTGCTCTTCTTAGGCCGCTGTGTTTCCGCTCGGAGATGAAAATGTTTTCCAGAAGCCGTGAAAAGCCGAATCAATGGCCTGTTTCTTTTTCTTCTTTTTTCCCCCTTTTTTTTCTTTTTGCTCGGGCTGACTTCGCGAGCGAAACTGCGTAACGCGCTCTTACTAAATCGAAATGGAGATGTGCTATGCGCGAGAAGACCGCGAAATTGATCATCGCCGATATATCTTTCCTTTTTTTTTACAGTTTTTATGGAGCCGTTTTTATCCTCCTTTTCTTGATAAATTGGCGGTCCGTACCAGTGCGGTGAAGTAGATGAACTTCCTTGCACAAGTGTGATGGCTCTTCGGGCAATAAATAAGCCTTCTGTTTGACTTTCATGGTCAGTCATTCGCTTTGCTTCTGTTCATTAGGAACTCCAGCCTTTTTGTGATTTCGCAACAAGGGAACAACTTTGATAGCATGGCTATTTAAAAGAAAAGAAAACACGATGAAGTTATATAGGTAAGACTAAGCAGCCACGCTATAATCTGATAACTAAATAATAAAATCCGGTTAAAGTTTTTTTAATGGCGTGTTGAAAGGACGCAGATGCGTTCTGGGCCACACGACAACGCGATCAAAAGAAGTAAGTTTCCAAAGAAAATTTCAGAGGGAAGAAAGAGATTTGCTATAGTTTTTCAAAATTTTCTTATCGCAGTTTTAGCTTTGCTTTTATTAGACGCAGTAACGGCAGACATTAGCTACTCTCACGAGAGCCAGCCATTCTCCGTCAGTTCCCTCGTGATAAAAAAGTAGTCTGCGCATGCGTCGTGCCTTTGTGACAGCGGAGCTCTTTGAGCTCGGCAAACCACCGATTCTGCTTCGCGAGAACTATCGTCATCGCGCTTGCGCGCGTACTCTTCGTCCTCTTCTGCTTCACTGCCCGAACACTTGCGTCCGGAGCGCGTTCCCCCGCAGCGCCGATTTGACCGGCAGTAACTCGGATGGGCGAGAGAAAGAGCACAGAGAGAGAGAGAGAGAGAGAGAGAAAATGAGCGAGAGAGAGAAGGAAAGAAATAGAGACAAAGAGAAGGAAAAAAAGAGGAAAAAAACATAGAAAGACCGAGAAGGGAATAGACAGACCGTTCTAGAGATAGAAAGAAATAGACGCAAAAAGATAGAAAAACAGAGATCAAGACAGAAATATGTATAAAGTGATTAATAACAAAGAAAGAGAGAGAGAGAGATAAATAGATATAAAGAAAGAGGAAGGAAGAAATAGAGAGTGACGAAGAGGGGAAAAGGGAGAAAAAAAAACATGGAATGCGAGAAACAGAGAGAAAAAAATAGAAAGAGGAAACGAAAGAAATAGAAAGAAACAGATACAAGAAAAGAGATAAAGTAACAGAGAAAAAGAGAAGGAAGTTCAAGAAGAAAGAAAGAGAAAAATAAAGAGAAAACAAGGAAGGCCGCTACGATCCGCTATGCCAGCCTTGCCCTACTAGCGCAAGCTGCGCCAATTAAAAAAGATCTATTTTCTGATGTCTAGAGCTGTTATTCGTCGAAAATAATAATAGCATGTGGGGTTTAACGTCCCAAAACCACGATATGATTATGAGAGACGCCGTAGTAGAGGGCTCCGGAAATTTCGACCACCTGGGGTTTTTTAACGTGCACCTAAATCTAAGTACACGGGCCTCAGACATTCTCGCCTCCATCGAAAATGCAGCCGCTGCGGCCGGCCGGGATTCGATCCCGCGACCTTCGGGTCCGCAGTCGAGCGCCATAACCACCAGACCACCGGGGCGGAAAGCATCTGTCTTCAGAACACTGTCACACGCGTTATATCACACTACACCAGTATCATCTGCTCGACCACTGCTTCCGCGATGCCTAACTTTTTTTTTTCACCCGTTTCCCTGTTACAAATATTCAGTGGTGATCGGCTATTTCTTTAGGTACATGTAGTTATAATGTAGCCCAATTTTAAGTCTACTGTATGCTGATATGTGTGCTACAGCGGAAAAAATTAAAACCAGTTCTTTCCCAAGTGAGAGCTGTGCGAAGTGCGGAGAAGTGATCCGCCCGTGTTTTTCGTGCGTTTATGTTACGTTTGCCTTCTCTTTCAGTTCTTTTCTTGTGACTATCTGATTTGTTTTGCGATTATCTATTTTCTGTTCTATGGTCTCCTTTATACTGTTTGCTGCTCCGAGCACGGTGCTTCTAACTTCCGGCGCTGGCGTTTCGCCTCCGCTTCTCTCTTCCGTAGATCTGTGTCTCGCCGCTGGCGTTGAGCTGTCGCTTCACTGGCTCAAACAGACGAATTAGCCCTTCGGCGACGCTGGTGTTCGCGGGCAAGCAAGCGCTGGCGTTCCAAACGTACAGCCGGCTACGCTTATGCGTATCAAACGTTGGACCAGCGTGACGCCAACTCGAGACATGAGACGACGATAGCGCGGCTCCTTCTGCCGATGATGCAACAAGTTTTACCGGCTCCGCCGGTAAAACTTGTTGCATCATCGGCAGAATGCTGCGTTGGCTCATCGACAGGTGCTCACGAAAAGTTATAGAGCGATTTCAACAACAAAACAATATTTAAGCGAAAAGTGAACATAACGACCGCAACTTACTCGAGGAGAAGAAAATGTCGTTGTTGTATTTATCATATAAAAAAAGTAAAGCGTGAAGAAATGAACACGAGAAAATAGAAACAGAAAAGAAACACGAGACCTTGTCGGCGGGCCTTATACATCCTTCGCGATGAATCCTTACCAGCAATCTTAACTTTCTGTCGGTGTGAGATTGTCGTATTTGCTTCGATGATCGCCCGCAAAGGTTTGTTCACCCCCCTAACACCCCTCCGCCCGGGCGGATACAGACAACCCCCAAAATTTATTCCTTAACAACTCAACAAAGAACAAACCCAGCACCAAACAAAAAACCGTCAACACCTTCCCCGTGTTCTGGTACAAATAACCCCCCGCCTCCCCCCCCCAAAAAAAAGTAGTAAGACATGGTGGATAAGCCACCAGTCACCCGTACTTATATTACCAGTATGCCTGCATATCTTTATACGTAACTTTAACATCATCATCATCATCATCATCATCAGCCTGTCTACGCCCACTGCAGGGCAAAGGCCTCTCCCATGTTCCGCCAATCAACCCGGTCCTGTGCTTTCTGTCGCCACGTTATACCTGCAAACTTCTTAATCTCATCTACCCACCTAATTTTCTGTCTTCCCCTCACGCGTTTGCCCTCTCTTGGAATCCAGTCAGTTACCCTTAATGACCACCGGTTATCCTGCCGACGTGCTACGTGGCCGGCCCATATCCATTTCTTCTTCGTAATTTCAACTATGATATCCTTAACCCCCGTTTGTTCCCTGACCCACTCTGCTCTCTTCCTGTCTCTTAAGGTTACACCTATCATTTTCCTTTCCATCGCTCGCTGCGTCGTCCTCAATTTAAGTTGAACCCTCTTTGTAAGTCTCCAGGTTTCTGCTCCGTAGGTAAGTACCGGTAAGATGCAGCTGTTATATACCTTCCTCTTGAGAGATAGTGGTAGACTACCATTCATGATTTGATAATGCTTGCCGAATGAGCCCCATCCCATCCTTATTCTTCTAGTTATTTCACTCTCATGGTTCGGCTCCGCGGTTACTACCTGTCCTAAGTAGACGTACTCCTTTACAACTTCCAGCGTCTCGCCACCTATCGCGAAGCGCTGTTCTCTGCCAAGATTGTTCCACATTACTTTAGTTTTATGCATATTAATTTTCAGACCTACTCTTCTACTTTCCGTATCCAGTTCAGTAATCATGAGCTGTAATTCGTATCCCGCGTTACTCATCAATGCAATGTCATCAGCGAAGCGCAGGTTACTGAGATACTCTCCATTAACTCTTATCCCTAATTCTTCCCAATCTAGGGCCCTGAAAACCTCCTGTAAACACGCGGTGAATAGCATTGGAGAGATCGTGTCTCCCTGTCGTACGCCCTTCTTTATTGGGATTCTGTCGCTTTCTTTATGAAGGACTATAGTGGCTGTGGATGCGCTGTAGATTTCTTCCATTATGTTTATATAGGCTTCGTCGATGCCCTGATTCCGCAGTGCTTGCATGACTGCTGATGTCTCCACCGAATCAAATGCCTTCTCGTAATCTATGAAGGCTATGTATAGGGGTTGGTTGTATTCCGCGCATTTCTCTATCACCTGATTGATAGTATGAATATGGTCTATTGTTGAGAAGCCTGTACGAAATCCTGCCTGGTCCCTTGGTTGATTAAACTCTAATGTCGTATTAATTCTGTTAGCAATTACTTTTGTGAATAGCTTGTAGACAACGGACAGTAAGCTGATGGGCCTGTAATTTTTCAGGTCCTTGACGTCCCCTTTCTTATGGATCAAGATGATGTTGGCATTCTTCCAAGATTCTGGTATCCTCCCTGTCGAGAGACACTTCGTATACAGGGTGGCCAGTTTCTCTAACATAATCTCTCCACCGTCTTTCAACAGGTCTGATGTTACCTGATCCTCACCAGCGGCTTTGCCTCTTTGCATTCCCTTTAGGGCTTTCTTTACTTCTCCTGTTAATACTGGTGGGATGTCAGATTATGTCTTTAACATAGAGTTCCTTGATCATTCTTTGAACATTTGTGTGCATGCTACTTTGTTTGACAAAATACGGGACCCGGCTTTATAAGGCACAGCTACTCGACAACGAGTAAGCCGAGAGCCTCGGACCAAATAGATTCAGCTCACGATTTGCGAAGCTTTGCAAAAAGACACCAAATCCAACGGGGCTATGCAACCTACATGCGCACCACGTCTGGAATGGAATCTCCGATAAGTGTCGCACACTCCCGCTACCAGAGTCTGACTTATATAAAGCGAGAGAAACAATTTTACAGTGCGAATCGCTAAACCTAGCAAGCCGCCATACACTCTGAAAAAAAAAAGCGAGTAATTTGACTCTTTTTTTGCTGCATACGTGACTCTCACATGTATGACTCTCGTCAAAGAGAAACGTTGAATCTCTTTTGAAGAGTGGTGGGACATGCAACACTTGAAAAGCGAAACGTTGACTGCTTTTTGCAGAGTCGCACGTCCCACTACTCTCCTAAAGAAAGTCAACGTCTACATGGGAGAGTCGCATGTAGTCGCATGTGAGAGTTGCATACTTAGCAAAAAAAAAAAAAAAGTCAACGGACTCTCTTTTTGTTCTTAAAGGGTAGCTACTTTGAGTTACGTTATCTCCGGCTTACGAAAACTCGGTTCGAGTAGAGTTTTATCTCGGAAAAGACCGGCTTCGAAAAATGGGAACTCGATCACCCTGTGGGAATGCCTCGTAACAGTATCTACTGCAGAACCGTATAAGCAGTTTGGCTGTGTTGGCCCAATGGATTGAAGACGCAAAAAAAATCAGTTTCGCCGCAAGGGCGAAGCAGTGAAGTCGATAGCAACAAGTCGTAATGTTATACGAAGTAAACTTAGCAGCTGACTCTTTTGGATCCAATTTCGCGTAAATCTACAAAACTGTTGTAAGGGGATACGGCCGCTCCAGGGAGCCAAGCAGTTCGTACATAGCCTTGTATATTATAGTTCATGCGCCACAGAGAGTGGGTATGTATCAAGCATCTCCTAGCATAGCATAGCCATACATAATATACTGTAGGAAGGGGGTGGGAAAGGAAAGTAAGGGGGAGGAGGAGTGATGTGAAGGAGAGGAGGGGTAAGCATCGCATAGCTTGGTAGAATACCGTTTAGCAGGTATACGGGAAAGGAGGACTGAGATAAGGGTGACGAGGCGGGAAAGGGGAAGGAAAAGGAGGAGGTGAGAGGGTAAACCATCGCATAGCGATGTCCAGTGTAGCATAGCAAGGATGTGGGAAAGAGAAATGAGAGTGAGGAGGAGAGAAAGACATAAAGAAAGAAAGAAGACAAGGAAAAGACGAAGATGTAGAAAGAGATAAAGAAAGAACTCCATCTGCATTCGCCAGGTGGTGGCGCTTTCTTGCCAACTTCGCTCTTTATTCAGATTTCACAGGCGTGGAAGCGTCTGAAAAAATTTTTTTTCGCATTTTCTTTAAATGTGCGTGTAAGATTGTTTGGCATCGTTTTCAGTGGACCCTACTCTTTCGTTCTTAGGTTACCGGTGTATAGCGAAGGTAGTCCAGGTTAAGATAACGAGACAATCGAAAAACAATGAAGGCGCAGTAGCCAGCAAATATTCACCAGCTGTAAGAACACACAAATAAAATAACTTACGCAAAAACTCACCAACACATACTTCACGTGAAGTTGCTATGTGAGGTATTGGATGCGTGAAAATTTCCTGGGTACCGTGAATGGGTTGTCACATCGGTAAGTACAGTGAACCGCGCTTTTAGCAACGACAGCGCAGAACAACAACAAAAAAGACAGCTTGTAAAACAAACATGTGTTCTCTTTCTGTTCAGTTAGCTGCCGTGCAAGAATAGATAAAAGCATAAACAAAGTTCGTAGCTAATACCAGACAAAACCTTGCATTAAAGAGACGAAAAACAAACAATAAATAAAATAAGAAATATGAACTAAGTGGGGTGAATAGGCATGCGAGGAAAGATGAGATTTAACGTAAAAAAAGCAGCACGCGACACGCTAAGCCCGTTTAAACATCACCGGTAATGCCTCGTAAAGGCAAAACTTTCGTCAGCGCTCAAAGTAATCAAGAAATGCAAGCGAAGTACAGGATTTACTATATTTCACCTGCCAATCCCCTGGAAACGAGTTGAAGTTGTAACTCCGCTCGTTCGGAATTTCCCTCCTCGATATTTCTGCTTAGTTTAGTCTTCTCATTGAACAAGAAGAAAAAAATACGCAAGGCAAACAGCTTAGGAAGAATCCCGGTGCGCACTTCAAATCAGTCTTTGGAACTGCTTTTATACATACAAAACGGTTAGAAAAGAAAGAACGTTGAATCATTTTTCGAGAGAATCACTTATTGTTATTTATACTTTGATTTGCTTCGTACCTGGATGGGATTAAGCGGCCCTTCAGGCGATGAAAGGATTACGTCATTACGGGGAAGGCACAAATCACCCTGCTAACGCTACCGATTCAAAGTAAAAAAAGAACAGTTAAAAAGAAGCGGAATTTCGCATGTGAAATTGGATTACTCGCGTTCCACGTGTATAATGGATTAACGGTGGGAATTATCCCGCCCCCTCTTGCGCAACACTGGCGTGTTCAGGCGTCATAAATTAGTTCGGATACAGCACTGAGATTTTTACTAAAGGGTGCCTTCACTGAATTAGCATAGGTAATGCCGCATGAGTGCTGTTAAGCTGCGCCGCTTAGCGCTGGACGTGCAGCGTACGTTGGAATATCGCTTCTATAACTGTTCCTATTGGAGCCGCCGTTGCATAGCCTGGCGGCTAATGTGCTTGGCTGCTAAGTCCGAGGGCGCGAGTTCGACTTCACGCCATGGCGGTCGCTTACCAATGGGGCCGAAGTGCACAGAATAAAGTCAATCAGCCATTCCGCTTTATGAAGGTAGATGACCGGCGAAGTCGTGCACCCCTAATTTTGATGAAACCTATAGAAAGGTACCTAACTTTTTGAATGGAGCGTATGCTCCTTTAAAGGTCTTACCTCGATATGAGTGGGCGAGGAGTGCAGGGCGCAGGTTATTGGTTAGCTAAGTAATCAATTATTTCGTTTATATATTTATTTTTGCATTTGCTTGTTTATATACTTCTCCTATTGATTATTACTTATTTATTTGTTTATTACATTATTTTCTTAATAGGGGCTTTTGGCTTGTACGTATTTTACGTTACCCCGTTACCGGATACAGGATGGAATCTGCATGCTCGGGCCTTTACGGAACGTAGACTTGCTTTCACGGAACGTAAACTACTCGCCGGAGATGTTTTACGTTTGCGGCCACAGCTCGCGAATTCCTGTTCGTTCGTGGCTGCTCACAATATCTCCTTTCGGAGATTCCAGCCACAGAGTCAAAATAAGCCGACGTGCGAGCGCCAATTACGACCACGTTGTTTGATCCGCATTACCGAAACTAGAGTGACCTAGAATACCGAAGCCGTAAACGTGAGGACACTAAAGCTCTTCGGAGGGCGGATAGGTGGCGCCATCTAGCGGGGCCGAGATGTATCAGGCAAGCACAAAACTGTTCTTGTAGAAACATGGTGCATTCTACTTCTGGTGCAAATGCCAGCGGCATATTTATGAATGAGTTGCCTTTTTAATCCATTTTTTTCTCAAAAACACTAGGCCAAAACAAACATGTCCAAGATTGTGGTTGCACGAAGCGTCACAAGATGTCGGCATCATCGTTCGGTAACACGGTATTCCTACACGTCTTTGCGTATACCACGATACCATACATGCTAAAAGCCTCTATTGCGATTTTGCCGCAGCGGTGCTTGAATCTTATCTAAATTGAACATCGTTTGAATGCAGTTATCATAATCATTTAGGGGTTTGCGCAAACGTAAAGGTATACGTTTACGTACGTACGTAAACGTTTACGTGTGCGCAGCTAAAACTTTGCTAAAACATGCGTTCAGCTAACACGGTAACGTTAAAAATTATACGGACAAACTAAAAGCATCTAATTTGTTGTTTTATTTATTTATTTACTTCTTTTGTAGTTATTCCTGTGGACCGGTGGTGAGTAGTGGGGTTTGCCTAATTTATGTGGCACATACCTGCTTCGGGAATTCTGTGCAGTAGTTGGATGTTGACGAGGTAACTGTTCGCGAAGTTACGAATCCCATAATTATATACAGCTTTGCTTAGAAACGTTCATTAAGATTTAGGTGCAGATTAAAGAAACCCATGTGATCAACATCAATACGCAGCCCCCAACGACAGTGTGCTTTATGATCCCGTCGTCGCTTTCGCACGTAAAAATAAAAAAAAAATGAATGTGTTAGTGTTTAGTGAGTGCGCAGCATTTTTGTAGTTTCCGCAAAAATGTTAAACGCTGTAGTCGATCTTCTTCTTTGAAACATCGAATAAGAAGAAGAAGAAGGCCTTTTGCCTTCGAGTCGTCTTACGCAAATGCGTAAAAAACCTTGAAAGTTTTTAATTATGAAACCCGTTTCTCCTCCGCCACCTCCCTTTTCATGTTAACATTTTAACACACAACAGATGCGTGCCTATCTCAAAGTTTTATAAGATCCGCTTAATCAAGGTTTGTTTCTCACCATACGTGCTGAGACGACCGCATCTGTCTCTACGCTCTAGCACGCCGGTGCTCAGCCAATCAGAAGGCGGACGCTTGTGTCTCAGAAACAACGGTTCGAAATCGCTGACGCGAAACGGACACCACGTGCTACCAGAAATCGTTGTTCTCGCTCGCTAGGCTGCGTAGCGGCGATGCAGTCGCCGTGCGAAGTTTCAACGCCGGGCTGTCCCTAGAATTTGAATCAAGAGAAACGAAAACGGCTGAAACAGGTTTTAAGTTTACGACAAAAAAAAAAACAGGGCAACAAGAACCAATCTGTCTGGACAGAAATTAATTTACGTCCGTTGCCACAGCGAGCTCACGCGCAGATAATGTTCTCATTTGTTAAGTATGCCTAGTACTCTTTCGAAAGCACGCGTTCTGGCACAGATACTGACGACAGCTTGGAAGTGTAGATGCGTGCGTTCAACGCTTGGATGGGTTAAATACTCAATGATTGCACTGCTCGTGCGCGAAAATTTCAGCGGACAACACCAAGAAAGCTTCGTGAATTTGCAGCAGCTCATATTAGTTCAGGAATCACAGCTTCACGCTGTGAATTCGGAAACAGCTCGCGTAACAACAACAACGCCTGGCTAGTGCCTCGTGTTTCAAACTGCGCAATAAGTTTACTTGAATAAAGTTGCTGCATTCGAGATAAGGGTATCACATTTTTTTTGTTCTGTTTACAGAAGTTCTGAAATGTCAGTTCCGAACTGCCTACGCTTCGGAACGAAACACTCTCTCACTTTCGAAAGTTTGCCGTGCGAGCGCCTCGCAAGAAGAGTGTACAGTTACAAAAGTTTAGAGACGGCGAGACAGAAAAGAAACAAGCTGAGTATCCCCGCTGCTTCGGTAGGCAGCCATGAAATTGAGATTGCCAGCCTATTCTAAAACAAGCTAACAACACGTACTGCTCACAGTCAGCTCGTCAGTATATGTATGTAAAGCACCCACACATCTATCTATCTATCTATCTATCTATCTATCTATCTATCTATCTATCTATCTATCTATCTATCTATCTATCTATCTATCTATCTATCTATCTATCTATCTATCTATCTATCTATCTATCTATCTATCTATCTATCTATCTATCTATCTATCTATCTATCTATCTATCTATCTATCTATCTATCTATCTATCTATCTATCTATCTATCTATCTATCTATCTATCTATCTATCTATCTATCTATCTATCTATCTATCTATCTATCTATCTATCTGTCTGTCTGTCTGTCTGTCTGTCTGTCTGTCTGTCTGTCTGTCTGTCTGTCTGTCTGTCTGTCTGTCTGTCTGTCTATCTATCTATCTATCTATCTATCTATCTATCTATCTATCTATCTATCTATCTATCTATCTATCTATCTATCTATCTATCTATCTATCTATCTATCTATCTATCCCGGCCGCAGCGGCTGCATTTTCTATGGAGGGGAAAATGTTTGAGGCCCGTGTACTTAGATTTAGGTGGTCGAAATTTCCGGAGCCTTCCACTACGGTGTCTCTCATAAACATATCGTGGTTTTGGGACGTTAAACCCCAGATATTATTGTTATTAGAAACACACAGAAAAAAGACATTTATTCGACGTTCCGAGCGGAGGGAGTGTGTGTGTATATATATATATATATATATATATATATATATATATATATATATATATATATATATATATATATATATATATATATATATATATATATATATATATATATATATATATATATATTTGTGTGTGTGTATGTGTGTGTGTGAGAGACAGAGAGAACACGAGCGTACACTACACACGTCCAAGAAACAAACAATGGACCGGCCTTCAGAGCAGCGTCTTGATGTAGCGGCCTTCATCTGAGACACTGCTCTGAAGGCCGCTACACGGACCGCAACGTCAGCAAACGACTTCTTTTTTTTTTTTTACACGTTAGTAGGTTTCTTTTTTTATATTTCTTCGGGTTCAGCGCATACTTTCTTTTTTACAAGCTGAAGAGGGAGATGCTGGTTCTACATGAAAACTTTTGCTTTTTATGTTCGAGTTTCCATTGTTTGGCTACTATGCCGCGCAGCCAGGATTAATTTACCGCTTCTCTGTACAAATCACTGTTGAGATTCGCAATTGAAGAACTCCAAGAACGCTTCTTGTTCCTTGATGTTCTTCATTCGCGTCTTAATGTAAGCCCACTTCCTCCCTTATTTAGTGATGTTCTTTGCAAAATATATCGCCTCATGGAAAGATAAGAAAACTCCATTAGGAACCTTCCCTCCAAAAATTGAGAACTTAGCGCAATAGAAATGACGTCGGTGATGCGTGGCATGCGGTTCCAGCAGGCTGTTGAGAAGCAAAATCAACTACAAGAACACGGTGCGTATTTTTTGTAAAGTAGAGTTAATGACAACGCCCCACGAAGGATAATAAATGGTTAGCGCATTTTAGAAACAGACTCGCACTTGCAAGGCACAGCCGTCAAGGACACTTGGCGCCATTTTCTTTACTTTGCAAAAAGAACCACCACACCGGGCTAAGGAAACCGCTCTACCAGAGGTTCTCCACAAGGCTACAGATTAACTCAAGGGCTTGTTGAATTTGTTCGCTTTACTGGTGGAGTGCCATCTGCTCTTTTGACTGCGAAACAGTTGAAGTGATCGTGCTGTTGTCGTCCCATGTCTCGCGTTGGCGTCACGCTGGTCCAACGTTTGATACGCATAAGCAGAGCAGTTTTGGCTATCCACACTTGTAGCAATGTAACATTCGCTACGTGTTGCCACAGAAACTGCCAGCGCTCGAGTGCTACGCACAACACTCTGTGCACTGCAGGCGTCGCGAACCAAGCGAAACGCCGAATGCCCTGTTACCACAAGCGAAGCCAACAGCAGTGCACGTGCCGGCCCTGCATGCGCGCGAGCTCCGACCGAGGGGCCAGCGGGCGTGACGGAGGAAGAAATCGAGGTTAAAAGCTTGTGATATCGACAGACTCCGTGTTCGCTATCTCTCGTCCTCCTTCACTCTATTGCTTACGCCACCAACGCCAACGGCGATGCCGCTCAACGCAGGAACGGGATCTAAGAACTGCGCTCTAAAATTTGCAAGGCGCGATGAGCCTTGCCAAACGCTGCGAGTCTTGCTAAGCCTCGCTAGGCCACGTCGCGTGGTCGACAAGCACACACACTCGGAAAGAGAGCCCTCGACGATTGCAACACTTGAAACGCTATCGCAATGCAGTAACTCGTGCAGGCGCGAGAACCTCTGTACTTCTAAGTCCAAACATTGCTGCCATTAATTCTCATTGTACCACCGCATTGCGGACATTATAGCCTACCGACCAAACTCCTCACTCGAACCTCTGTTTTCAGTATCGTTATCTAGTCGAGGTGACATAGTGGGACGTCTCCAACAGGACCGTGGTGTGGAAAGGAAGATAGCACGTGACAGGAGTTATGCATGCATTGCGCAATAATCGGCTCTTATTTTTAGCTTCTCCGCAATACACATACGTTATGCGATGAAGCTTACGCAATGTATTGCGGAGAAGAATATTAGGAGTTGATAAAAGGCACTGTGCAGGGCCCTAGCGCTAATTCTCTAATTAGACACGCAGGGATGTTCCGTATCTTGTCCCAGTGTTTGGGATATGGCGTAGAGCAGCCGTAGAATCACTGGATTTCGTCGGTATATAAAAAAAGGCTTTTATTTGCAGTTAGAGGCCATGAAGACCGTGCTAACAGTCTAGCGTCCCCGTCTCTTCCTCTCGTGCTTGCTGCCGCTCCTTCTTCCTCTGTGGGTCGGCTTGGCGCTTGCAATGGAAACAATGCCAGTAGAAGCACAAAGACGTGTAGCATGTGTACTGGCAGGCCTTCAGAACTATTTCTGGTGCATATGCGAAGGTTTTAAGACTATATGCGTGCGTAGGATACCTTATTAGGCTAGGTAATCTTTAATCCCCCCCCCCCTTTTCCCGTTGGTCGAGTCCAAAACACAAAACGCTTCATAGTCGATGAAACAATGAACGTGAAGCGATGACGTGTTTCTCGCAATGGCCTCACAATGGCAAAGATACGGCAATCAGCCAACTGATGCATCCTTGCCTCCTATGACGTAATCGGGTCCGTTGTAGTGGTAATTTGTCAAGAGAAAAGCGAGTAATTTAAAGCTATCTGTGAAAGTAATTGTATTGCAATTTCCCTGCCAATCAGTATTATAATACCTGGATCATATGAAAATGCACAAAACAGTGGAAATTTACAAATAGCGAAAGAATACCGCCTGTAGTAGACTCAGAAGGAGGTATTTGCCATTGAGCTGAGGCTGACTGATTGACCACGCGCTCGTCGCATATGCCGAAGCAATATGCATGTGTGGCTGTTATATCTTCTGTATTTCGACGCACTCAAATTGACTGCTTACAAATGCATCTTTGAGTACTCGTAAGCTTATCGCGCTGCTTATTCCAAATATTACGAATGTTTATGACATTTTCTGCCCAAAAGTTATCTAATCAGGTCCTACGTGTAACTAGAATGTTGTAGCTCGTTGTCTAGCGTACACAAACAGAAACAATTAAACGAGTAAGTTTGAGGATGCCTGCAATAGCACTAAGTCAACTTGCTATGTAATTTTATGTCATGTTGATCAAGAGACAGCTATCCGTTATCGTTTGTATTTGAGTGTGAAATCAACGTGGTGTGTTTGTACTTGCACATCTGAAGGAGTGTTGAAACTCAGACTTCAGCCTCTCCCACAAACACACACGCACACACACACACGCGCGCACAGGTACACGCGCATACACGCACGCACGCGCTGTTTCCGATCATTTTTTTCACTATCATAATAAATGTGACTCACTCTTGTCGTTATGTTGGCATTGATGACAAAATCTTTGCGTGTTCTTTTTTTCTTTTAACGAATTACTCTTCAGTCGCTATGCACTGCGAAGAAAGAGCGTTTATATCTCGGAAATCCCCGGTAAAGCTTAATATTGAAGGATACTTGTACGCTTTTCGCGCCCAACTTCAAGAAGTGCATCACCACTACGGCATTACATCTAACAAAACCGAAGTTCAGTTGCCGTTGAGAGATCTCGTCCGCCAAGCAGGAAGAACGGCATAAACAAATAAAGAGAGATGGAAGAAGTCGCGGTGAAAAGTGCTACGCGAAAAACGCATAACACCTCAGCCCTAAAAGCATCGCGTCGCATTTTCTTCTGAAGTAGTATAGCTCCGGAATCACGGCAGCGGCTGAAGAGGGCGGGTTGTGGCTCGGGTACGACGCGCCGAAAAATGTTGCCATCATCTTCACCGCGTGTAATGACACTCAGAGGACCGGCAACGACGGAGGCACCAGCGAAAAAACAGGAACGGGGGAACACGGAGAAACAAGGCCCCAACAGCGGCGTCAGCTGTTTTCGTTGAGAGCGATCGGTCTTCATTTTGAGCCGCGCTGAAGCCTTGACTTCCTAAGCCTAACGGGACCCCCTCAAAAAAAAGCTGAAGGTCTCGCCTCAAGAGAGAGAGTGAACTGTAACAAAGGCAAGCTCCTTTCATATTGTGCCACGTCGGGCATACCAAAATGTTGCCCGCTCCTTCTCACCTCCGTGACTTCATCTTTATTTCCCTACGCCTCCGCTATACTGTGACGTCACGATACCGCCTACGTCACTCGCGTCACAACATTTTGCCCACGCATACTTGGGGCACCGCACCTTTAGCTTCTCTTTCTGGGGGCGAGAAGTCTTTGTTGCAGAGAGAGGGATAAAGAGAGAGTGTTTCAGTCGCCGACATCAAAGAAAGCAGTGTGCAAGGACGAGAGCGAGGATGAGAAAGAAGGACAGAAAGAAAGAGACAGTCTAGAGAGGACAACAGGTTTCTACCCCCACTCGCGGGGGAGAGCTGACTCCCCCCTGAATAGAGAAAAGGGAGCAAAAGGTGGTTGCAGCCCGCTTCGAGTGAGCGCCGTATCGAGCAAGCTTTCAGTTCTCTCCTTTCTTTTCTTTCTTTCCTTCCCTTGGAAGCAGCGGCCATGTTGCGCCGTTTTTACGCGCCATGCGGAGTGCGCGTTCGTCTCTCATTGGCTAACGGCCCGGGAGCAGCGCATGCGCGCAGCGCCCCGGCGCTCTTACTTTTTTTTTTCTCTCCTCCTCAAAAAGAAAGCCGGCCCGCTGCCGCCGTTCGCGCTGCACCAAGCGGAGCCCCGTTCCCGTGAGGAGTTAGGCTCTGCCGCAGAGCGCCGCCGCTACGCAGGGAACACACACGCGTGTGCTTCCCCTTCCCTTTCCTCTCCACACTCCGACGAGTTTTGATCGAAGGGGCCGGGCGAAGGCAACAGTGCGCTCCGCCGTCCCAGTAGGCACTTTCTCCGCGAAGGCTTCGGTGCTCCAGCCAGTGTCTCTCATCGGAGGGTTTTGACTGCAAGCGGGCGCTACGAAAGCATCGAAAAAGGCAACTCCCAAAGAAATAAGGAAAGCGGGAAGGAAGTCGTGCAGTTGAGGGAGGGAAATATCCCCGGTGAAGAATCAAATAAACAGAAAAGACCGGCGCGTTGCCTCCTCTGGGATCATTCGGAAACTGGGCGTCCGCGGTGACAGGTCGTCGTCATTGTTACGGCGTCTGAGGACTCGGTGAACCTGAGATATTCCCGAAGAACGTCCTGAGAACATCCCAAGAACGCCAGACGAACGTGCCTGAGGACGTCCTGAAGAAGCGGTTCACTTCAGAGTTTCAGTCGTAGGTTGTGTGTGAGCTTTTAAAGAGATTTAAAGAGGCACGACTCACCTCAGAGTCTTTCTAGTAGGGTGCGATCTCTTAGATAGCGGGAACGAGTTTGGTCGAGGCAGGGAGAGGAACACTGTCGACTTCTTGGGCTCGGTGTTTGTTGGCGTCGTCGTCAGCGACGTTGTTGTAAGCGGGCTCGCGGTCTACGTCCCGAGTAAGACGATGCTGATGAGGGCAGCGCAGCACTTCATCTTGTGGGGGGTGGTTCTGGTCGGACTGGCGCAGGGAGCCTACTTGATCAACTTTTCACACGTGCTCAACAGGAACCTGGGAAACGTGAAACGCGAAGGTGAGTTCATGTTTTGAACCAAGTAACTCGCATGCAATTTTTTTTTTCGTACGATTTTCCCGTATCGTAACACTCCCTTGAACGGTGGAAAGCGCCGTTGGAAGCCACTGCCAACACAGCGGTTCACTTGAATATTCGTTCAATTCCACCAGCAGTATATTTCATTTTCGGTAATTCCTACCGACTGGTTCATTAACATTGAATCGTAGCTTTTCGAGTGGAACATCACTTGCGTGAACAAACAGAGTCGCAGATGACGGTGCACCTAGGAATCACTTGATTTTTTTCCCAGATAACCAAAGTTCTCTGAGTACCTCTTGTAAGTACTCACTTGTATCTGGAAGAAGGATGACGTAGGCTATTAGTCATACCTACACAAGTGCAGAGTTTTCGTAGCAAAAGTTTGCGAGAGCTTATATTAAGCACGCAATGGAAAACAAAAGAGAGGCTCCGTGGACTTTTCGTCGTGAGCACGCAAATGCAGTTAATCACAGTGAACCTTGTCATGTCATCATTCATTGTAACATTGCTTAAGAACGCCAGGAAAATCCTGGTTGTGATAACGGTGTTCTCCGGATGCGAAACGTTAATTGCTTCAAACCTACTTGCTCGGTACCTTGATTCAAGTAATTGCTTCTGTTTCACCACTTTGTGAATACGCAAAGAATATCGTTAATTTTTTACCAGCCGTAAGGACTAGATTATGAGCTTTTGCTACATATGATAACTGGAAGCAGTGAATAACAGAGACCGGAGCTAGTTGGCAGGTATTCACTCTAAAAGACAGGGCGTGCAAACACTGACAAAAGAAGGAAGTCAAGACACCACAAACGCCGGCGTTTGTGGTGTCGTGGCTTCCTTCTTGTGTCAGTGTTTGCACGCCCTCTCTTTTAGAATGGAAGCAGTCTCGCTTAAAGCCGCAACCACACCAAGAACTTTTTCCCCAGTGCTGTACGATGCATTGACAAGAATTGTGGTTTTGAGTGCTCTCTATGGTATACAGTTACATTTATTACAAAAAAGTTCATCGAAAAGATCTGCGATATTTAGTCCGAATTATTAAGGAAGCTCTCTTCAAATAGGAAGAAAATTACTGCGTTCTTAAAGCTTTATCTGCGGAAGAAAAAAATTATTGCTCGATGCTGCATTCAGCGCGTACATTGTCGATGAGCGAACTAAGTCACGTTCTTCATCAATTATTGTCAGATCGGATACGTTTACCTATTCTGAGATAAAGCGACACATTTTAAACATCGATGTGCCAGCTTCCAGCATTTTGTAGAGCGGCAAGAAGCTTCGAGATTTGACCGTCACTGTTCAGTGAACAATCTACCCTGCCCTGGATAAGCCTAAGCCTGCGTAATAGCGACTAGAAGCTTCTAGGGCAGAAAACTGAACGGGAAGTGCGATGCAGTGCCCGTATTTGCATAAACATAACGCGTAAGAGTTGAAATGACTGTTTTAGTTTAGGGATAGGCGCTTAGCGTTAACGTTATTCAGCTAGAACGAATGACGTAATAAAAGTAATGGCAAGTCCAGACGCGATGAATCATCTCTGTATCGATCGCGGTTCATGAGTTCCGAAAATAAAAAAAAAATCATCGCGTCTCAGAGTTATGAAAATGCTCTTAATAATTTACGGAAAGATGAGTACCATTGTGTACGAATGCGCAGTTTATTCATTTTTTTGTGCAATCATTTCACGGTGTACATGGGGATTTCTATCTGTTGGCCGGCTTTTTATGAGTCATCGCAGCTGGCACCACAGCGGAATGGGAAGCAGAGACTCGATAAATCATAACGGTACCACGTCGTGATATACAGGAAAATGATTACATTTCGCCATCTTTTTTTTTATTCGCACTTACAAATTTAGGACATATTCTGTCGTAATTTTTACACGTACGATTTTTTTTTGCGGTACAGTTTTCGGTCGTCAATCACCGTCGAGGATAACATTTTATTTAGGCTGTAGAACTGCCGTGTGACTTTATTTTACCCGAAAATTTCTTGATTTCCTCCAACTATACCGATAGTCTTGTGACTTGTTACTAACCAGAGGTGACTTAAGCTGTGGCATGCTCGACTTTCTCAATTTAAACTTGGTCACTGGGGTGATAATGATATTGCGGCTCATTAAATTTTCATCAGATAATTGGGCGTTGTTTGGTGTCTTAAACAACGTCCTAATTATCAGACAATTTCAGGGCGCAGAGTTACTCTATTAGTTGTATGCACTCAACAAAAAAAAAGACCTTTCGAAAACGCAATATATTGCCACGTGGTTCTGGCCGCGAAAAGGACGGCAGTCGGGCTATCAAAGACGTAACACTTTATTGGGCGAACTCGTGCCCGGGAAGCGGAAGGTTAAACTACAAGCAATACACGCTGTACACTGATAGCGGCGAACAGAGCGCCGGCCGTCGATTATCTGCCAAGCGGTAAAGCACGTATGTTTCTATACATGTGCTATCCAAGATTCCAGCGTTATCGCTGGTGGCCGCGTATGCTCTCGGATAAACTACACAAATCGCGACCTGCGCGCAATCTTAACAGAATGATCCCAAATAATCGCGAAGCTCCTCAAAAATTGCGGCGCGGTATGCGCCGAGGGTTGCTTTACCAGTCCTTGCGGGCGAAACCTGAATACATCAGAATAAAACATCTTTTTTTTTCTGGGGTTTGACGTCCTAAAACTACGATATGATTATTAGGGATGTCGTAGTGGAGGGCTCCGGAAATTTCGACCACCTGGGGTTCTTTAACGTGCACCTAAATTGAAGTACACGGGCCTCGAACATTTTCCCCTTCATCGGAAATGCAGCCGCCGCGGCCGGGATTCGACCCTGCATGCGACCATCAAAATAAAAGAAGCGTGAAAATATATACTTAGTGTGATAATGATAGTTATGACTAATGTTTACAAAGCTTCTTATTCTGATCGCTGATCTTCCCGCCACCTAAACTCCTACAACTCTGAACTTGACAGTAATAGGTGCTATATGAATGCTATCGCAAAATAGATTTTGCTCATATTGAAAGCTAAGATAACTAGAATAAATGTACCTATAATGTAGTCGTTTGGCACAATGAACGTTTAATACCACAATCAATATAAGCGTGCAAATTTGATTTACAGTGAAAGCAAAGGTAAACTGAATTGAACAAGAAATTTATATTTTTCGAAAAAAAAAAAAACGTATACACAGGAGCAACATGTCTAGGACACAAGTACCTGCCAGAAAGTGTCGCAAATCGTAAGTCTAAGTCAGCGTAACTTAAGCCTTACAGATATCTTTCGGTAGAAATTTTAAACGTGCCATCGAAGAACATGATATGAAAGAATGACGAAAAACACTTGAAAAATGTTTTACTTAAGGATGAAAGAGCGCGCGGGTATCCACAGATTTCACGAATGGCTTCAAGAACGGCTTAGCCCTAAAATGTCACGCAGAAAAAAACGCAGACGGCCACTCACAAAATGTCAATCTAGAATAAACGAGCGCGTTTTAACGGTGAAATATTCCCGCGCCCTCAAATGCGCTGCTGACGAAGATTAATATATATTAACAGAAAAGCGTCAAATGCGAACTGTGCCAAGGAACACGAAACGCACTGCTGAAAATATCAAGCTGGTCTCAAGAAGTAGCAAAATGAGAGTTTTTTCCTCGATCACAAAGAGCAAATATTATATGAAAGGTATGATGCTTATATTTGGTTTGAAGGAAAGAAGTGTTAATTTTAAGGGCTCATTTTTCTTTGTTTTACACAATATTAATGAGCCCTAACAGACAATAATGCCAAGGAAAGTATAGGGGATGTTATTAGTAGTAAATTGGTTGGTTGGTTAGTTCCTCAGTACTTTGGCGCAACCCACTCCGGAGGATAGGCCATGAAGCTGACGGCCCCTTGAAACTAAATATAATATTAATGAGCCCTAACAGACAATAATGCCAAGGAAAGTATGGGCGATGTTATTAGTTATCTTTTCGTCCATTTTTCTTTCTTCACATTTACCTTACATTTGCTACTAATAACATCCCCTATACTTTCCTTGGCATTATTGTCTGTTAGGGCTCATTATTATTATATTTGGTTTGTTACTTGTAAAAAGTAATTTATTTCTATCTGGCCTAGGAATAAGGTGCCCATTTGCTGCGCTTCTTTTTTACATAGTCTTGGTGACAAACAACTGTCTCAACGAAAAAACGCCAGGCCTGCGGGGATCACGCAGCACAGTAACAGTGAAAGCTGGAAGTGTGGCTGCTGTGAACTCTCTTGGGGCAACTAAAACAAGTACTCTTGCAAGGTACCCACGACGCCACAAATCATCATAGTTTTTGTGAAGTAAGGGGCACCCACTATTCCATTATTTGTCATTCTGCAGAGAAGCGAGATACCCGCTGCAAACCTGCAGGGCATTATGTGCTGTTACCTGAATCTGTAGCTGATGACGATGAAGAATTATGCCTGAGCCCATGTAATGGGTTTAACGATGGAGGCCGAAAATGTTTGAGGCCCATGTACTTAGATTTAGGTGCACGTTCAAGAACCCCATGTGGTCGAAATTTCCGGAGCCCTCCACTACGGCGTCTCTCATAATCATATCGTGGTTTTGGGACGTTAAACCCCAGATATTATAATTGTAACGGGTTTAAAGAATTAAACGACATACTCGTTACGGAATTCACATTGTGTGACGGCTGGTTGTTATTTTACTCTTCTATTTTACTCTTCTTTCACTATTTAACGCGATTCCTTGCCCAGCATGACGCCTGTATAAGGTATTCTTGCGGCGTGACTCTGTGGTGAAATACTCGACTGCCACGCAGAGAGCGTGAGTTCCAGTCCTATCCAACCTTGAATATTTTAAAATGCGAAGCATTTCATAGCGAACCTTTGGCTATCTATCTATCTATCTATCTATCTATCTATCTATCTATCTATCTATCTATCTATCTATCTATCTATCTATCTATCTATCTATCTATCTATCTATCTATCTATCTATCTATCTATCTATCTATCTATCTATCTATCTATCTATCTATCTATCTATCTAGCCGCCTACGTCTGGGTTCTCTCTGATCGCCTCTATACTTGGTGAAGACGAAAATTGGCATGGGAGGGTAAGGGGATTTGACGAAGATGACTGTCGGGTCATGACATGAATAACGTGAAGGTCCTGTCGTGCACGTCGTCAAACCCTTTCCTCAGACACGTGTGGCCCATACCCGTTTACCACGGGCCGCGGTGTACGGGTATGCGCCACAGGTGATTGACAGTTTATGTCTACCCAGGAACAGCGAGAACAGACATTGGTAACTTAAATGCGAGAGCGTTAAGAAAAAAGCGACATCGGCAGCGTTGACCCGACGAATGGAAAGAACGAAAATTAGGATCGCAGCAGGAATCGAACCCAAGCATTCTGCGTGGCAATCAGGTATTCTAGCACAGAACCATGCCAGGTTTAAAACTGGTTTGGAAAAACAGCCTATGCTGGCGTAATGTCGGTGCAACGTCAGTTGTGTTTATGGTGCTGGCTATCTAATTTTGGAACAAAGCAATAAACACTACATGATACTCCTACGATACAGGCGTCATATCAGATTAACGTCTGTGGTTCCAGTGTTGGCTGCGCTTTTATAGCAGTCTAATAAACATTACATTTGTATTCACACGATTCAGCAAGCTATATTGAAGCATTGCTCGACCCCGGAGGAATACATTAACGAAAGTAACGTAGGTATTCACATCATCGCAAGGTAAAGTACACTTAGTCCGCCAGAACGGCTCAGTATCTTCTTCATTTCTTACGAGGCTGGGCGATGGCCTCATGCTGACCGAGGATGATGCCAGATTGATTGACAGCCGCTTTGTAGACTAGGCTACGTAGGCCACATATGCCCAGGTAGTCTACGGATACGACAAGCGCCATCCACTGATGTTGGTCTACGTAGCACTATCCAGGCCTACCAGCCTCGACGGCCTATACCTCATCAACGCGAAGGGTGACTTCAGGTTCCAACATGTCGCCGGCTTTATCGACATAAGATTTGTTGAAGAAATGACCGAGGCGTCCATGATTTCCAACAGCTGTACTATACCCCATACTTCGCTACACATGGACCCCTCGTCACAACGATCACGACCAGATCCAATAACAAGTCATGACCATCAAGCTGCTGGTACTCACTGACTACGGTGATGCTGACCTCGTTCAAGAACTGTCGAGAACCTCTTCCACACCTGCACACGGGTTCGTAAAACGTGCATGCGTTCTCCATCATTAGGGGCAAGTATAAGCACTACATATCAGCTTACCGCTTCTGGTGTTGGTAATGCCCACGTTGCCGTTGGCAGCGTTACCCAACTGTAAACAACTGGTTATATATATATATATATATATATATTATACATATGTATATATACATATGTATATATATATAACACATATTCGGCTCGTCAACATATATGTGGGTGTATAAAATTTTAAACATCTTTAGCCTCATTTTGTAACGTTTCACCCAGCCAGCAAAAAAATTAAGCCACAGCCACCTTCCAGCTGCATGCTTCGCATGACATCGATTCCCACTGTACGTGGGATCTGCGGAATTTTTTTTCTTGAATATCGTTTTTCTCTGACCTCGCACGATAGCGGTAACGGACAGCGGCGGCTGTGGACAACTATACGCCACCAATATCAGCTGTTGTAATGGTCTCCACAACAGCTTTTGTTCTAAAACAAACAAACTGGCCTCATTGCATGGAGCGGAAGGCAAACAATGGCGCCCAGTACGAGGTCACAATCACATCGAAAGCAGACGTACACGGGACATTTACGCTTGATATTCACTGGAATCATCCCTAGTGGAACAGCGACTATTGAATATGAAACGTTTTTTAACAGCGCAGCTGTTTAAGTTTGGCGAAACTCCGGGATCGTCCGCGAAAAAACTGGGTGGTTATGCGCCACAAAAAGCGGGTATTACGCGAGGCAGCTCCTAGCATAGCACAGTCATGCATAGTAAGGTATAGCAAGTGGTGAAAAGGGCAAGTGAGAGTGAGGAGGGGAGAGGGTAAAGCATAGCATAGCAATGCATAGTATAGTATAGTATAGTATAGTATAGTATAGTATAGTATAGTATAGTATAGTATAGTATAGTATAGTATAGTATAGTATAGTATAGTATAGTACAGTATAGTATAGCAAGGAGTGGAAAAAGGAAGCCAGGCTGAGGAGGAGAAAAGAAGGGGAGAGGGTAAATGTATGTATGTATGTATGTATGTATGTATGTATGTATGTATGTATGTATGTATGTATGTATGTATGTATGTATGTATGTATGTATGTATGTATGTATGTATGTATGTATGTGCTTTACGGCGCAATAAATCAGGCTTACATGAATGCACTGACTAGTCCAATAATGTGCCTTTGTGCAAGACCAGCCCTCCGATCCACTTCATGTGAAAACAAAAAACAGCCTGTAAATCCTGTAACGTCAGTCGTACATGCGCTCGCCGAGAAGCGATAAGCTAATGCAAAATCGACCGACAAAAAGAAAAAAAAATACGTTGCCAAACATGTACATGAAGTGTGGCAGACGCAATCTTCTCATTCCCTTGTTGATCTTCACGGACGATTTGGTATCACCTGGTGTAGCTGCTTATTGAAATTTCTTCCCATCGTACATAGCTGATCATGCTTTTCAATCCCTTCAACTTAAACGCGATCATGCGATAGAAGCAACGCTAGTAAGACAGTGTTACTTGCGTGTTCATTTTAAGTATGCATGCAGCTTAATTTTAAGCGCTGGTCGCTACGCAATGATTCGCAGTTCGAATGAACTCGAACGTTTGCCCTACCAGATAACGTGTGTTGCTGATCAATGTCTGCATACGTCGTGAAGGGACCATTAGGGTTAGGTTAGGAGGCTCTCAGCCAACTCTGTAATGCCAGTGCATTCTCGGCCGTGCTTCATAAATTATTCGATCGAGCCTTTCCGTAATGTTCCCACGATGTCCGGTCAGTCGTGATTCAACTACAAGTTAGGTGCAGCTTATATTTTATTTATATAAGCACATCTTGAAACTTTTCGCCATGTTCTCATAGATTTGTTTTCTATTCGCAGCTGCATCGAAAAGTTGTTTAAGGAGAACGATGTTTCCTTTGTCTGTGTGTTCGTGTGTATGTGTGTGTATGTGTGCGTGCGTGTGTGTGCGAGCGTGTGTATGTGTGTGTGAAAGGATTACGTTAAAGTTTGCGTTGTGGTGGCTGCTCGCAGCATCATATTAATTGTCATCTAAAGGGTTCTTTAAAACGTGTGTCTATTATATCTAACCGAAGGCCTCGGCTTCAACTACTCATAATAATCTGCAGCTGAAGGCGAAACTGGGTAATTACTCGCAGCCTACATTTAATAGGTTGCTTCCAAGTATATGGCCCTACGTTTTAGCCGAGAATGAAGCCGCAGTAAACGCGGGAGAAACTGACTACCACGTCTAACCGAACGTAGAAGAAGTGATAGATGGCGTATCGAATGTGGACGAAACTCGCAATCTGCAGCAGGTGGGATCCTAACCGTAGCATCTTCGGCATCGCGAGTTCCGTGGATTAGCTGACTAACCCGACGGGCCCGCGATCCATCTCGTCCATTTAGCCGAGGCCGTTTTGCTCGTACGTGGGCAAAGTTAATCGTTGGGAGGATTGAGGCGACAGCCTCGGACACCTTATCGAACGCGAAGTGTCACCATCGGAGTCAGCGCGAATTAATGTTTGAAAAGGAATAAACAAAACGAAAGAACTGGCGGCGCTCCTATATAGTGGCTCCTTGCGTCATAAAAGAGGCCCTACACGTTCGCTGAAGCACTATGAAGAAGTGGTTGAGAGTAAGAAGCAATTGACATAAATGAAAAACAAAAAGTAATTGAAAATTTGAGTAACTAACTCAAAGTAACTGATAGCAATTGAGAGTAATTGACAATCAAATCGAAATAGTACATGCGTTAAATTAGTGCATGCATAATGGCTTTCACCGTCAAGTCTTTTTCGTATGGGATGAGTGAGCCTGTGAGTTTTCTTCCAGTTCATTGGAAATATAAGTTTCGTTCAAGGTTATTACAGTGGTGTAAATAAGCGATGTGCTCACAAGCTACACAAATGTAGCTTGTGAGCACTCACGCCAACTGCAGTTGGCGTGAGTTTTACTTAACATACGCGACAATTCCAGCGCTATGTCTACCCCAGATAGAAGACCAGCGCGGCTCCGCGCTGATTCTTCGCAATCTCTCCGTTCGGTCCCGAAACGCGACCGGAGTGCTAATGAAATCGTGTGCACAGAACGATCTGAAGGAGAAGAGAAAAGGAGATTAAGGCGAGGAAGGGAGGCATGGGGAATAGAAGGGTGATGGTTCTCCCTCCATCGGTTGCATATATACAGACGTCGTACGCAGTTTGGGGAAAGTCGCCGAGTTCTCGGGAAGTGTATGCCTCTGGAATTACCTTGGCAGGACAGGGGAAGGCAAAAGGAAGGCACGTTACCACCGCCAGAGGTGTCGCGACTTGCGCGCTGTTCTTCCGTCACCGTATATACAAGCGTGTGACAGGCGTAATTTGTAAGCACGTCCCGGGTGCTTCGCTGCGACTCACAAACACGATGGGTCGCGTTTAGGCAGACACGCCGGGCATGTTAAGAGAGCGCTAGGAGTCTATAGTGAGAGAAAGGGTAAAAGAAAAAGGGCAGTGAGAGCCTAGTGTCTATATGAGGGAAAGGGTGAAAGGAGACAGGGAGAAGCGGGAGTGTGCGAGCGCCTAAAGTCTATAATGAGGGAAAAGGCGGTAGATATAGAAGGAGAGGGTGTACAAGGAGAGGGAAAGGATGAAAGGAAAAGGGAGAGGGAACTGCCCTAGTGCCTAGAGTCTACAGAGAGGGGAAGTGCTAGAGGAGAGAGGGAGAGGGTGAGTGCGTGAGTGCCTTGAGACTATAGTAAGGAAAAGGGCGGGATAGAGAGAGAGGAGGTCTATAGTAATGTAAAGAGTGAAAGGAAAAAGGGAGAGGGGGAGGTAGCGCGCTTCGCGTCACCCAATGAGCCTGCAGGTCGTAAACGAGTCTCGCAGACAATGAAGATTAGTGAGCGAAGCGGCCGCCGGCGCTCGCGGCTGCCAGAAATAAAAAAAAAGAGAAAAAGAAAATGTGCGTAATAAGAACGGCCCGCCTAGGGACAGAGAAACATCGTAAATGTAAGCGCGAGCGCGACTTCGTTTGCTCGTCGTTGTAATGTGTCGAGGCTTCGGGGGAGGTTTCAAATGCGAGCTTGGAGGTAGAAGACGGGGAGACACAGCCGCTTCATTCGCTTCTTTCGCTTATTTTTTTATTTTTTGGTTACGATTGATTAAGCATGTTTCAGTGATACGTCTAACTTCGCTTCTGCGTGATAGAAAGAAAGCATTAACGTAGGCGAGGTTTTTGGAAGTTTGTCGGAGCGATTATCTACAGAACGGTTACTAGTTAAACGAGCTAATGGTTGCTACTGACGACGCAGATTTGTGCGCACTAACTACATAGGGCACGAACACAACCTGAAGGGACAGACTGAAGCGCACGCTGCTAAGACTTAACCGCGGTCTGATAACCGTGTAACGCATGACGTGACATGGTTATGGAACAGTTTGCAGCAGCCCTTTGGTGCACCAAGCTGAAACACGAACGCTGCATTTCATTGAAGCCTAATAACAGAACGCGAGGTCATCCATGAACGAGAATGTTAGTTAGTATTCTTCAGATCACATAGGAACGTCCGAAAATGAAGAACTTGCGTTGAATAGATATAATTCACATTTACACACTCATGGCGTTGTCAGGAGTCGTCAGCGAATACTAAACTAACCTAACCTAACCTAACCTAGCCTAGCCTAGCCTAGCCCTGCCTAACGTAGCCTAACACAGCCTAGCCTAGCCTAGCCTAGACTACCGCGACCTGAGCTAACATATCATAAATATAGCCCAATCTCATCTTACTTAACAACATCAATGCGGTTTGATGAAATCATAGAATAGCGTTTGAGTCTTGTAGCGATGCTTCAGTGAAACGCCATTCCTTGTAGGCTATTGGCTTGCCTTCTTTCGGGGCAAATCATTGGTTCATTGATCCGTGGTCCTTTGAAGCGCTTTGAGTGAAGCCGACCGCGCTCCAGTTTTACGACTTCGCTTGTGAGGAAGGAATCAGAGCGGTTTCTTGTTTCATTTATGAGGCCAGTTGTACGCCTTCTTTGATCCCACGGCGGTCAGAGTTTTTTAAAGAGCTGTCGACTTCGCGGCTAAGAAACCTCGCTTTTTTTTTCGTCTCCTGTATGCGAGGCTGGTGACCTGGGCGCCATAGTGTTTGCGATTCTCGTGGAATTCATTGCTTCACGTGAAAAGCGTTCGCACCACCGTATCGTAAAGCTGAAATAACGTGAGACCCCCATTATTCGAAGTCTTCGACTTTTCACAGAAACGAACCTTTCTTTTAAACGGGAACAGTTCGGGCAAGCACCTTTCAATGTACAGAACTCACGGATTGAAGCGCGATATCATTTTTTTAATATAACAACAGCTACGGGTTGCTGGTGATAACTGCATCATGTCGCTGCAAATCTGGCCATCAGAGTTAATGCTAGCTCTGCTGCAAGTGTTCGAGTGCAAATTACGCCTATATAACACGACCTGCAGACGCTGGAAACGAAAGTACGAGCACTACTATGACCTAAATTTTTGCGTTTCAATCCGTGAGTATGGCACGCTGCTTGTACTCGAAGAAGCACACAATAACCGTTTTCATCTATATATCTATCTATCTATCTATCTATCTATCTATCTATCTATCTATCTATCTATCTATCTATCTATCTATCTATCTATCTATCTATCTATCTATCTATCTATCTATCTATCTATCTATCTATCTATCTATCTATCTATCTATCTATCTATCTATCTATCTATCTATCTATCTATCTATCTATCTATCTATCTATCTGTCTGTCTGTCTGTCTGTCTGTCTGTCTGTCTGTCTGTCTGTCTGTCTGTCTGTCTGTCTGTCTGTCTGTCTGTCTGTCTGTCTGTCTGTCTCTTTGCCCAGTGTAAAATTCATCCACATTCTCTGGGGTGCCTCGTCAAAGGTGTCTAGTTTGACCATGACGTCGTCTTAGCTCAAAAACATTTTTAACAAGGGACGCCATAATGAACATACCAACTGGCCGATCATACACACTGCTAGTTAGATCTCACTACCAACTCCTGAGACAAAGAATAATCTAATCACGTCCGAATGAGCGAAGGTCATATCTAAGGCGCCGAGTCAAGCCACTTATTGTGGTTCCCGCATACGCCAGAGGTGATTAGCCCATTATCTCAGCATCTTACCGTTACTCAGCGTTCAACGCACGACTGGTGACGCCTACTAATTATGATAAATCAATTAGGATAAGTTAGCCCTGGACGGGGCGGGATCGTTACTAATCGCGTCATCAAAGTTGGCCCGCCGAGTTTCGTGGAGATAAAGAATGCAGAGCAGTAGCCGCTGGTGCCGACGGATATCCCGAGGCGTCAACATGCGAGCTGTTTACTGTTTACCCGACTCATCTGACGCAAGCTGCTGAGAGTCGGAGACAACGAGGACTATCCTCGAGATCTGCAAAGAAGATAACACAAAGACAAACGCAAAAAGTGGCAAATGTTTTGCGGGCAAGCTACTGACAGGGCAACGCAACGCACAATGACCTTAGGTCGGCTGGACAATCAGATTAACAGGAAACAAGCACGGTCAGACAGTTGGTGACGTTGTCTGCTTAAATAGCACGAAAAACGGTGTGGGAGACGCTAGTGCTTTAAGCGACGACGTCAGCATACAAGTTGTTCTGCCTATCCACGTAGACGTACGTACGTAGCTGGAGGCAATGGGAAAGCCTTAGGCGTATGGACTTAGAGAGACGTCGACGGATAAAAGGATGTGTAAGACCGTGGTGGCATCAGAGTTAATATGTATAGTGGGCTTAAGTGGGAGAGTCAACCCTGCGAAGCTAAACGTAATTTGATCAAGTCTTTCGACGCACGAGAAGTGAGAAGAAAGGATTTATTTGGATCGGGCAGTGACTTGTGTGTCCAGTCGGCACAGCAGAACTGAATCGAATTTGGTCACGTCAAAGTGCGGACAATGCGTGTGACGTCAATAGATGTGCTTTTGCCTTTCGTAGGACCGTAGGCTGACAGAGTAAGGAATAAGTTGTGGACTAATGGAACGATCGAGCGTCTCAGAAAAAGTCCTTTTGCTAGGCTGTGTCTTTTCGACTACCATATTCAGCCGCCAACTACAGTGTTGCTTGCCATTACGTATAGTTCGCATTCATTCTCCTTAAGTCGTAGTTAAACCGACATGGCCTGTGACGTGCTTTCTACGAAATGCAGAATCCAGTGTGTTCTAAGAAGTTGGCAGATCGTAGTCCCTGTCCAGTGCCCTCAACAGTAGGTGATAGTGAAGAGGTACTCACAATGGGAACGCGGTTGGCTGAAGGAAATGTGTTTACCAGTTTTCCACGGGTGCCGGTAAAAAGCTCAAGAAAATTCGAAATGCGAACGAGCGATCTCGAGAGGGTGCTATGAGAATTCTTATAAAAGAGAAACAGAAGCGAAGTGCATTGCGGTGTTGTCTGCACTCGTAGAGATCAAGATGAAGGGGAAAAAGAGAAAATGAATTTCTTTGCGCCAAGAAGAAGGCGTTTCGGCTGAAGTCTGAACCAGTGTTACCGAAGGTGCTTGTCTGGACCGTGAGATCTCAGACCATTTCGGCTGGCAAAAGCTGAAACAACTCCAGGAACCGGCATCTTTATGACAAAAGAAAGAGAAATACTTCGTTGACAATATCTTTCGTCCCTTTTCGGTGGCGATGTACAACGCTGATGCTTCTAGCGATATTGCCTCTGTTCTCAACCCTTCTGCCCGTCACAACATCTTTCCTCCTTGCCTATATACTGGCGATAAACTGTTGATCATGGAATCTATCTATCTATCTATCTATCTATCTATCTATCTATCTATCTATCTATCTATCTATCTATCTATCTATCTATCTATCTATCTATCTATCTATCTATCTATCTATCTATCTATCTATCTATCTATCTATCTATCTATCTATCTATCTATCTATCTATCTATCTATCTATCTATCTATCTATCTATCTATCTATCTATCTATCTATCTATCTATCTATCTATCTATCTATCTATCTATCTATCTATCTATCTATCTATTAACTTGGCGCTGCAGGCCACGTTTTGAGTACAGGACTTGCCTTCTGGACAGCAACTGTTGGTGCCTTTAACTGCCGCGATTATTTACGTTCTTTCCAGCGTGAAGTACTAATTGATGAACTACTGTCAAGTGTGGAGTCAATTTATCGCATCATCTCGCCGTGCAGTGAAGGCACATTTTTATGCCGACTCGTACATGATATACTGATGAATATTGAAACTTGAAACTGCTAGTGAAAAGAATCGAAGTAAAAGAAAATCGCACTGGAAGCAAGCGCCTCATCGTTAGTCGTGGTAGAATTATTTAGGTAAGGGCCATCGAGCAGCACCGTCTTCACTCTGGGATGAGATCTTTCTAGCCATGGTGAAAACGATGCGCTAGAGGGTAGCGTTACGTTTGCCACTGATAAATGTTTAACGCGAGCACGGCTAACGTAACTAAAGCCTCAGTTGCCACAGCAACGTTTGCTGTCAGGTTAGTTGGTGATGCTTAGTTCATGGGTATAACAGCCCAAACCAAACTACAAACGAACAAGACACAGGACAGTATGCTCTGTACTGTGTCTTCCTGGTTGCTTGCTAGGTTTGTGCTGTTATACCAATCAACTAAACTGCTACTCACTCATACCAGCAATTGACAATGCCCTGCGAAAAAAAAAGAAAATACATTCCCGCCTTTTCAGCGAGGCACGCAATGTGACGTCAGCTATAGTTCTTCGCGCACGTAGAGTAGTACGCATGCGCAAAAAGAAAAGTGGACAGAAAAGGTAATACCGTTCAATACTATTGCACGACCGTTATCAGGGTGACAGAAGGCTAACGGGAACTCCACGCTTTCATTTTTAATGTCCTGGTAACTGGGCGTGTTATACTGCGCAACGAGCTGGCTTTGATGCGCTGTTATTTTTATGGCTTCTATACAGCGCCCATAAACGTGAATTTCGATCGGATGGAGTCAGTCGTTTATTTCTGGCTGCGTGAGTTCAGGAAGGCTTTCCTTGATCAATACTTAACTATAGCACCTGTCTCTACACGAACTGGGATTTGCGGCACATCGGTGACGCAGAAGGCAGCGTCGACGCTGGTGATGACACCTTAGGGCAGTTTGTCGAATTACAAAGCATCCGAAACAACTTACAGCTTAGTACGATTAGACAGTTTTAAGCATTATCCGTAATTTTGTTTACTGCATAGCCTTCGGTGTCAGGCCTGCTCTTTCGTCAAAAATCGGGGGTTGTTGAAAGAACGCTAGAGAAGACTATTGTCTACGAAATAATACACTCAGGATCCCTTAGGCATTCGCTTAAGACGACTCGAAGGCGAAAGCCATAATCATCATCGTTTTTATCGCACTCGATGTACTGATCCTCTACCGCCCTGTTCTGAAAACTTTTTGCACCTAACGCGGTTCTGCACGGCCTCCAGGATAGGAGGCATGGAAGGTTTCTGCACTTCCCCTGGTTTTGCAATGCCTCCGTGATCGGCCCACCTTTGACCAAGCGACAATGTTATGTGATAACGTCATCATGTTATCGCGCCTTATTTGACGTCGTGATGACGTCACAACTTTTGGTGATATATCCGAGTCGAAAATGTCAAGAGAGCGTGGCATCAGAACAGCAGAAATCTCCGTTGTTACAAGACGCATATGTAGTTACTACAGCTTCCTGATGTTGTGACAGAACTTTCTGTTATATGACAGACACTTTCTTTCGTGTTAACAGAAACCAATTCTGTCGCTTGTGTGTTGTTGCAACAGAGCTGGCGTACATAACAAACATTTGTAGAACCGCAGAGAGTTGTGTTGTCACAGCAGTCACGGAACTGTCAACAACAGAGATGTCCCTGAAACAACGGGAAAAACGTGTTGTAGCAGTACAGGAACTTGTTAACATAACATACCCTCGACAGGGCTTAGCGACATATGACAGGGTAACAACACCATGCAATGTCCCAAAATGCAAGACGTTAGAGCTTTCTGTCGTCAAACTCTGTTGTATGTTTCAACATGAATGTGACGTCATGATGATGTCACATGGTGACGTCATCAAGTGATGGTGATTTAATTGCATCACCCGTGTTGACGCCGACACCACGGAACTCCGACCGTCAATTTTCGCGTTTGAGGAGGCATCTAAGTCTCTCCCCTTAAAATAAACGAAATCTGGGTGATTGATCCAGATACAAATTTACAGGCGTCGACGTCCGAGGTGCGTGTAGCGATCACCGAGCAAAATCTGGAGGGGGGGGGGGGGAATCGACCGGCGTTCGCATCGAGCGCTGACCGGTTTATTTGTATCTAGCACGGTTCTTTCTTTTTTTTAACACGAAAGTGTTTTATGCCGGGGTCCACCAAGACTTCAGTGACGTATTTCCGTCACGGAAATGACGTTGAAAAAATTTACACGATCAGATGTCAAAGAAAAAAAGTTCCGCCAACGGGCATCGAACCCACGACCACTCGGTCCGCAGCAACAGATGTCGGGCACGCTATCCACTGCGCCACGGCCACAGACTCTATAAATTTTACAAACGCGCCTTTTATATCTACCACTCTCCCGGTCGGCGGGGTGGTATTGCTCTCTGGGAGCGTTAAAGCAAAGTAATTCGTCATTATTGTGGCCTGCGCGATTAGCACCTGCAACGCTTTACACGTCCGTCCCATTCGCCGCGTTTTCAATAGAAGTTCAATTTTGTCAATGCCTTAACACACCGCGAGGTGGCGATCTTAGACCAAGCGCCGTAAAAGCGTCGGCCTCGCTCATAGCACCTCACTGTACATCACGCTAATGCAAATCAAAAATAGCTCTGCGACGCGCGCCTGTCTCACCCACTGACCTCCATTAAAAAGGCTGGACGGCGCATCCCCGCTCTGCGAGGCGGGTGCTTGTGAAGCCACCGGAAGGTGCCCTTTTTGTCCCGGAAGCCGGCGTCTTCTGTGCGTCTCAGTCGCGCAATTCAAATATTCTCGGGTGGCAGCTGTTGTTGTGATCGTTTTTATTTTTTATTTTTTCAAACTCTGCTATTACGCGTCGCTTTGAACGCCGGCGAACGCTACACGGAAGATGACAGACGCCGTGCCGACATCGTCCGAATATGGCGGTGTGCTGCAACGTACAAAATGCGTAAAATGTAATGCAACTTTGAGGCACTTACGCGTGAAATGTCTTCCCTGACGACTTCTCCGGTCGATTCGTACAGTTTACTGCGCTACAAGCAGGTATTCCTTTAAAAAAAGAAGGGAAAAGCTCTTTTCCGGGACAAAAACGGCGGCTTCCGGTGGCTTCACGCCCGCGTGCTCGATGCGCCATCCAGCTCCTCCTAGTGGAGATCAGTGGTCTCACCTGGCTGTAACCATGGACGGCGCGCCGCCGGCTAATCTCGGAGGCCATGCTGTAACACCGCGTTCACCGCTGTCGCGCTCACCCCGAGAAAAATCGCGGCTGGGCTACCGGGGCGGCAGGACGCGCTTTGCGTTTCCCTCTAGTCCGGCCGTGGTGTTCAATCACATTTTAACACGCCGCGGGATGGCGACCAAGTTCAGCGTCCAATATGCGACGCCCTTCTGATCACACCTCGTTCTCTGATTACGCTTTCAGCGTTAACTACTACAGCTGCCACAAGGGTGTGTTTGATCATTTAACTTGGACGTTAGTCGTCGGAATGGAGATGTACCACCAATCATCAAAGTGGGTGCATCCACATTAAACGGTGCTAAAATAATAATAATATCTGTGGTTTACCGTTCCAAATCCACGATGTGATTATGAGGGACGCCGTAGTGGAGGGCTCCAGAAACTTCGACCACCTGAGGTTCTTTAACGTGCACCTAAAGCTAAGTACACGGTAAACGGTATTATAGCTGCCAGACATTGTGCAAACTCTCTTATATCGTTTCAGTTACTTATGTAAACATTCAGTTACTTCTGTAAGGTCACGCTTTACTTTCGTGTTATTCCGATTCCTATGAAGGAGGGATCAACCATCTTTTTCTTTTCTTTTGTCAGATCCTCTTTCGGGTCAGGACGCAATTTCTCTCGTAGACGATCGGTGCGCACGCTACACACTGTATCGCTAAGGGCCGCTCACGCATACGCCCCCGAGATAATGGAAAGCGAGATACAAAATAATAAGCGTAAAACTACTGCGGCTTATTGCGCTGAGGCAAAGTACGGAGCATTGCGGCCAGACCGCGGCACAGGTGGGGTTCAACAACTGCGCCGAGCTAATTGAGCTGGTGGATCCGAAATAGCGTGCGTGTTGTCGAAAACAGCTGCAGAAAGCTCGAGATCTACTACAGCAAAAAGAAAAGAAAACAATTGTTTTTGTGTGCTGGCAGTAATGCATGTCAAAGCGACGTAATGAGACACTAGCGTTGCAAGTTGGGTGAGTTGGTACAGGATCATCTTCTGACAAACTGCGCTGCAGGACAGGGCACAAATAAAGAAAGAAAGAAGAGACAAACGAGCGCAAAGGAGACGCGAGTACGAACTATAAAAAGGGTAGAGGGCATCGAGGGTGGGAGGGTCAGCAAATGTTTTATGCGAAGCAAACTCGGTTTTCAGGTGCAGTTCTTCGAGGCAGCTCTAAGGTTGCTGCCTTGAAGAAGACAAGACCACTTGTCCGAAAGTTGGCTCTGGCAACACCCCCTGCTCAGGGATTTTTTTGTTATCTCTTGAGGCCTCTATCTTCTCCTGAATATGATATAGCGACATGTGTACTACTGTTCATTGGCTCACTTCATCATGTGCTTCGCACACAACGCCAGGACTTACTGGAAAAGCTCACCGCAAATTTTTCATGTTTTTTTTTTTCTCGAAAGCCTGACGCATAGAAATTCGCGGTATCAAAAATACACAAGCAAGTTTGCTTCGTGTATAATGTCTAACAGCACCCGCCACGGTAGTCTAGTGGTTATGCTACTCGACTGCTGACCTGACGGTCGCGGGATCGAATCCCGGCCGCGGCGGACGTGTTTTCGATGAAGGCGAAAATGCTTGAGGCCCGTGTGCTTAGATTCAGGTGCACGTTAAAGAACCCCAGGTGGCCGAAATTTCCGAAGCCTTCCACTGCGGCATCCCTCATAATCATATCGTGGTTTTGTGACGTTAAACACGAACAATGACTTAAGTCTACCAGTGAACGGTGGAAAGGTCCGTGAATACAGCGGCCGAAGTAGAGTGGTCGGTCAGGCCTGCGGCCTGTTGCACGGAGTATGGAAGACGGCTTAAATGCAGGCCTGTACAGGTCCACAGCAAATGCGTCGCAGTCACGTCGCGGATTGGGGCGTCACAAAATGTACCCGATGTACCATGTGGGTCGCGGTAATGTTGCGCCCAGAGAGTGGTCGCAGATGGGGTAAGCGCAACCCCGACACGAAGCCTCGGCAACGTAACCTCCACTCGGCGGCTTAAAACACCAGGAGGGTCTGACCCACACGGAGGTATAAGAGCTTGTGCGGTACGTCGGAGGATTTCTTTTTTTCCGGAGCATCTGTCCGTGAGCGTACTCAGGAAAATGCAGACGTGGGTGCGTTGTAACTTGTGGGTTGGTTGCCAAATCAGCTTTGATGCCGGAGTTGGTAATGACGTCGTTTGTCGGAGAACAAATTCAACCCACTCCCCTGGATCGACACGCGCCTTAAAACAGGGGTGTGTTCAAAGCCAAGCCCCTGGCACATTCATAGCTTACGAAAGCCCGGTGCTTACGTAAGTATTTCCACTCCTGATTTAGTAACAAAGCCCTTCAAGTAGACGACATACACAAAATGGGATAATAACCACTGGGGAGCGGAAAGCACTCGTTAAATCAAAACCAACCAATGGGCTTTAAATCAAGTCCTTGGACAACGGTTGCCGGAAACATTCGGGGTGATTAATTAAGCCGAGATCTACAGAGAGGTTCCAAGAATGACGTCAAAGTTTCTAGGTCACGTGGCTCGCTACATTGACTTGCGCCGTTCCGCTGTCACTCCGAAAGGGAAGTGTACGTGACGCGAATGCTTACGTCACCTGAGCAGGTCAGGGTGGGACGAAAAAGCAATCCGGAAAGCCCACACTCCGCCCGGAAACGATCCGTACCACTCGACTCCCTTATATTACTCCTCAGAAGCACCCTGGTGCTCAACTTTGTTTGCACGTATTGTTCACTGAGGGTGTTTTGTAACTTCAGTCGCTTATTTGCAACGACGTGATCTTGAATTCGGCCCGAGAGGCACGGAATTAAAAGCGATAAAGCGAGACCATGCTCACGCTGTTGATTATGCCCATTTGTTATGAAAGAATCACTAGTGTTTGCTGAGTGTTTTTCGCAGTCTCACCGATACCTTTGCAACAGCGAGATGTTGCAACCGGTTCGAGGGACGTGAAAATCGAAAGGACAACGCGATATGGTGTTTCTTAGTGTCAGTGCTTAGTGTTAATGCTTGGTGCTAGTATTTAATGCGAGTGCTTATTGTCAGTGCTTAATATTAGCACTTGGTGCTACTGCTAGGTGCTTAGTGCTAATGTGCAGTGCTAGCGCGTAGTGATAGTGCGTAGTGCTAGTGAGTAGTGCTAATGCTTAGGGCTTAGTGCTTAGTGCTAGCTAGTGCTTAATGTTACCTAACGCTACTAATTAGTGGATTCGGTGTGCAAGCAATTAGGCAGAGAATGTAGATGCTTGCGTTACCTATACACTCGCTACAAATGGGCTCGAATTCTTCAGAACTTTTTTTAATACAATTCCAGCGTATCCCTAAAGAATATCATGCAAGTTTATTTGCTGGGTTTGAGAGGTGGGCAAAGAAATGAGATAGTTGCTTCGATAAGAGGAAGTAAAATGTTGTCGGTTTGTTCGCTAAAAGGGCTTGGATTTGCTCCGATGTAGTACTTCTGCAGTTGCTGACAGAGGTTACATGAACACTCCACGAAAAGATGTTTGTAAACACACGGCGACTTGTTACACAACACCAGTCAGTCTATAGATAGTTGCACCGCGGCCTTTCAAGAACTTTACGCACTTCAGTGAAAGCACAACAATAGGTTGAAGTGTTGTCGATTGGATGAATTGACAGCTAGGTTTACGCGCTACCTCTTCACTAAGCTCGCATCTTCAAGTACGTTGAAGTGGTTGAGCGTCGTCAACAGCGCCGTTATTGACGGAGGTGACGGTTGCGTAAGAGTGGAAGCTAAAACCGAGACAACAACACGTACTGTCGTTGGTTGGCACTCTATTTGAAGGCTCATACAAAGATCTCGACAGTAAGCTAGCAGTTGCGTAACGACAAACTCTTATCTAACTTTATAGCACACTTCAAAAGCCATTCTAGGATTCTGCGCTTTTTTCTTGAGCCGACGTATTTATTATCGATTACGTAATCAGAATGAGGGTGCTCAATTAACCGAAAGCATGAATATAGCGTGTGGTTTCTTTTTTTTTTTCCTTTTAAATTTCTTTATCAAAGGCGCTTCGAAGAAGCCTTATGTACTAATGAATTCTGGCAGTTGAGGAGTGATAAGCGAAATGAAAAAAAAAAAAAATGGAATGGTGTTACGGTTCCCTCCTGCAAAGTGGGAACTCTTAAAAAGTTTTGATACTTGAAATATTACGAAATTGATCTGTCCAAGCGCACGCAATGTCGTGCGTTGTTATTTCCTCCCTATCAGCGTCATAAAAGAATCATCCATTAGCGAAAGGAGGATGGTGTTTCGACTTGAATGCCACTATGTCGCCGGCCATATAGAAGTAAGCTGTGACTTAGAATGAACAATAATACCACGATATTTTTAGAAGTCAGTTCAGCTCGACAGCTTTCTCAAAACAGCGCTGAAGACGAACATAAAAAAAAGTAACCTGAATAAATGATACGAAGAGTGCGTGCGCTGTCCGTCTCATTTGTTGCGTGGAAAAGAGCTTCCATTTCCTTCGCGGTAGCTGTACACGCGCGAATCAATTTATTCCTGCTCTCCGGATGATCGTGAGTTTGTTGAGCCCCGTGTGGGCAGCTTTTACAAAAAAAAAAGAGGAATAAAAGAAGAAAAGGCGGTTGTTCAACTAAACTGTTCGAAGGTTCACAGTTATAGTCCTGCGGTGTCAGTCCTGTAGTGTCACTCCTGCTATGTCACTCCTATTGTGTCGCTCCTGCAGTGTCAGTCCTGCAGTGTAAGACCTGCAGTATCTGTCTCGTAGTGTCAGTCCTGTAGTGTCATTCCTATTGTGTCACTCCTGTAGTGTAAGCCCTGTAGTATCTGTCTCGTAGTGTCACTCCTGTAGTATAGGTCCCGTGGTGTCATTCCTGTATTATCCTGTTGTATCAGTCTGGCAGCGTCACTCCTTCAGTGTCACGCCTGTAGTTTCACTCCTCTAAAGCCAGGCCTGTAGTGTCACTCCTGTAGAATCTCTCCTGTAGTATCGCAACCGTAGTATCAGTCTTGTAGTGTCAATCCTGTAGTATCACTCGTGTAGTGTCACCTCTGTTTTGTCACTACTGTAGTGTCACTCCTGTACTGTAACTCCTGCAGTGTCAGTCCTATAGTTTCAGTCTCGTACTGTTGCTCCTGTAGTATCGGTCCCGTAGTGTCATTCCTGCAGTATCCTGTTGTATCAGTCTGCCAGCGTCACTTCTGCAGATTCGCTGAGTGCCACTACAGGAGTGTCGCTCCAGCAGCGTCAGGCCTGTGGTGTCACTCCTGTAGGATATGTCCACAACCATCCTCGTTGTTAGAGCTGTTACACGTCAGAATAAACGGGATTGTCGCTTCTCTCTTTCCGTGTCTGTTCATTGTGGGACGCTAAAATAACGACACGAATGAAAGTTGACAGTTTTATCAAGCAGCAGTGTGTTGTCCTTGTTCACGCTACGTTTCACTCACCCTAGCCAATTATGTTCTATTCTTGGGGTGTTATATTCTTAAACCTATTTTTGAGTAACGTAGAACAGCTTGAGGAGCTATCAGTAGCTCACTCTCTGTCTCAAAATCTATCAAGACAAGTGACATGACCACGTTAATTACAAGCTTGAGTAACATAACGTTGCGCGGGGTGGTTCCTTCTTTATGGGAACCTTCTCGTCACACACAGCTACCGCTGTCAGTGTTCCTGCAGAGTTGCCCCCAAAAAGAATAACGAGAAGCGAGTCAGAAATACCTAAGTGCGACCACTGCGTCTCACCTACACCGACGCCAACGCAAAGCACGCAACAAATGTGCGTCGTCACACCGGGGAAGTCACGTAGAGGCGTTTGGGAACGTTTACAACGCTGCAGCACGTCCGAATGCGCGGGAGTGCGTGGCGTGATCTGGCAACCTTGACATTCAACCCCAGAGTCTCGTCCTAACGGCCCCTTCGCAATCCATCTCGTTAAATCTGTGCAGCACTGTGAGGGCTGTAGCTCCCTACTCCGTTTGATTAATGAGTGACTTCTGTGTAGGCTTCTAATATCGAGCAGCGTAGGCTACACTGAGTAAACGAGACATATTTGCAGATGCGTTCCGCTTAGTTAACGGACTCTGCATTTAACAAGATTAACACGTTCCACCTAGCAACTTGATGAAACACGTGGGAAAATTCGGTAATACATTGGCGTTGGCGAGAAGCGCGAGGTGGGGGGGGGGGGTGGTTGGACCCCCTTCCCCAAAATTTTTCACCTTGGCATGTGTATATGTACATGCACACATACAAAAACTGACGTACATCGAAGGTGGTCGAATTCCCCCTCTCCTCTCCCGGAAAAATGTTGTGGCTACCGCCGGACATATTTCATAAAGATTTTACTCACTCACTGACTGCGCTCCTCGTAATACGCAGTAAAGGGGCACAGAAGTTCCAACGTAGCAGGAGCCCACATCAAACGACCGAATTAACATTAAAAAAATGCAGCGGTAATTTAGCGGCAAATTCGACAAAAATGCGGGCGTATTTCTTTGAGTTACCTCTAATTACGTCCGATAACTTTGACAGTAATAAATTAGCCATCAATAGTCAATCAGTAGAAAATCGTACTCAGGAGTATAGCCAACGCTATCTAACATCTTCGAAGAGTTAGGCACAATGTGGTAGTCAATGTTGGTTAGTGCTGCTAATACGGGAATAAATGTGGTACACTTCAAACAGCAGTATTCATACAGACTATGCACCTCCTTTGTTTTTCATTTTGCCACATGTAATGCTCGGACATAAAAGAAAAGTACCCTATACCGACTGCAGCTTTTACACACACTGCACAGTACTGTTGCGAACACGCCTAATAACAACGCGCTACCGATTGCTTTGCCACATCGCGAAGTAAACAGGCGGCGCATCACGGAGTCGTCCGCGCCGCGATGGCTCTGGGAAGCCAGCCGTTTCTAGTCCGGCTGACCGGTGTGGCGGGTGGGGGTGCGGTCACTTTTAACGACTTCGCGGCAGGGGTCCTGATCACCCCTTTGGGAAACAAAACCTTCTCGCCACTGCCTCCCACAAACCGCTTTCCGACCGCAAACTTTCGCCCCATCCCCCTTCATCCCACGCTGCCGCGACGGCCGTTAGAGGGCACGCGAAGCGCTGTCGACGCAACGGTCTCTGGCCACCGCCGCAGTTTCGCACCGGACACAGAAAAACTAGGCTAATTGGTTAATGGCGCTTGATGGTTTCACTCGCTTTGAAGTAAATGTCACGTTAGGAAATAGATGTCCCACTCTCTCCCTCGTTCTCGCTCTCTCTCTCACACTCACACCAGACTTGACGCGGGCCGACGCTTCGCCGGCGCAAATCGAGCGACGGTGAAATTGTTGCTCCACCTTCCTCATATTCTTGTTTTTTTTTTTCCCAGCTAGCCGTAACATTCGGCGAGGTGTTGCTACGAAAGGTTCTTTATTTCTTCGTGCAATCGGCCTGCGGCAACAGCGATAACGGGTAATGTTGCTGCGTGGCTCGCTTATTACCCTAATTGGAAGTAAGCACGAAAAGCTTACCCGCAGTTATCGTAACAACTTGGCACCGTCTTCGATTGGTGGAAGTGTTTCACGCGATGGCAGCCGGTGATGACGTGGTGAAACTCATCTTCACGATCAAACTGATACTGTAGGTACTACGTGCGCAGAAAACGCGTTCAATCGTATTATTGCCCACAAGTTTGTCGTATAGAGTTTGAGTACGTTTTTGCTTATGGACTCATTTATAAAGGGTATTGAGTAGGTATCACCAAAGCATTGGGCCTCAGGCACGCTCTGAGTGTCTGTGAAGCTCATCAGCGTATGCCATCGAATGCAGTGTATGGCCATCAGTACTATGCTGAAAAGGCTTGTTATGACTTCTGGGACACATTGTAGTGCTTTGAGAATATTAGGTCACCGGTTCTAGAGAGAAAATACTAAAGACGATATCTGAGATGCCCCGTAGCGCTTTACGATTTCCAGAAGGCCAGGGCAACTGTGAACGGACGTGAGCACGTCCGGTCATCTGAAAATAGCAAAACTGTACGCGATTACGCTGATAACTGAACGTTGCGGCACTTGGAAATGCCACGGTCCCTGGTGAAGTCACTGAACTGCAAACTTGGAATGAAGCCTTCATTTTCGAAGCGTGTTGTCGGAGTGATTTACTCATTATGCTGCCGAAGAAAGGCATGAACCGGAGAAAGATGAAATGGAGGGATGCTAACCAGTCTAGAAAAACTAGTATACTGCCCTACACTGGGGAAAATAATTTCATGAAAAAAAAAAAAAAAAAACAGACGTAACGCGACAAAATCGTGACTCATATACTTATGAGGCGCGCCGTATGATGAAGAGCGCGGACTCCTGGGGTTCTCAGGGCGTCGACTCCTGGGGATCCGTGAACAACTGGGGTTCTTTAAGGCGTCGACTAAGGCGCGGTTCGCAGTTGATTGTGCATTCCGAAACTTAGTGAAAGATTGTGATCACGCTGCAAAAAGGATTGAAGCCGCAACCTCGCACGCAGCAGCGCGACGCCATTCCGAGTGGAATGAATGAATGAATGAATGAATGAATGAATGAATGAATGAATGAATGAATGAATGAATGAATGAATGAATGAATGAATGCGATGTGTATTTCGCGGGAGATGGTCTTCCCATAAACGAGAAGCCCGGCTTCGCTCGATGACCAGATATCTTTTTTAACATGGTTATGACCCACACTGCACACATGACAGTAAAATAAAAAAAAAATGTTATGGCTTCTTTCATATGCATATTTCAGAGCTTTATGTACAGTGGCGAAACGCAGCTGGTTGTAGAAAATTGCTTGGCGTTGCTGCCTATAAGATTACAAGCCTTGGTCCTTTGTTCTCTCTTTCTATTTGCTAACATTGCAATTACAATGTGAAAGGACGTGCTTTTGGTTTTTATCCTCAGAATATTCCTTCCCCGGCGGTAGGTTTAATTCAATCTATGTGATTAAACACGCCTCCCAGACCACTAGACCGCGGTACTGTATATTTTAGCCACGGGAAATCCAGCGACTTGCACCTTAGCTCACGTGAAGCTAGATGAATAATTAAAGGCGCCTGGAGTTTATAGAGCTGAAAATTAGATTAAGAAATATACGCTTTGCTAAAAAGTATGCCGCGCATATTTCACCCTGTCGCAGCAAACAGCGACACTGAATTCCTCTATTTTTAGTTGAAAGCGATGCAGAATGTAGTATTTCATTTTGGTTTCCAAACTGTTCAACTTCGCCTTCTTTCTTCTTTCTTTCTTCTTTCTTTCTTTCTTTCTTTCTTTCTTTCTTTCTTTCTTTCTTTCTTTCTTTCTTTCTTTCTTTCTTTCTTTCTTTCTTTCTTTCTTTCTTTCTCTCTTTCTCTCTTTCTTTCTTTCTTTCTTTCTTTCTTTCTTTCTTTCTTTCTTTCTTTCTTTCTTTCTTTCTTTCTGTGTGTACGTGAGGATTGCGATAAGATAAAATCGCGGCGCATGCGAGTTTCTGAAGCAGGCGTGAATGATACCGTGGTTTTGGGACGTTAAAGGGGTCCTGAAACCACTTTTCTTAAGGGAGTTCCGAAGGTGAGCCATACAATTGTCCTAGATACAGAGACAGCTCTGAGCAAGTGTGAAGCTCAGCAAATGCTGGTACGATATTTTGTTTTGATAAGAATGTCAATTTTCCCACAGTGCACTTACCGACATCGACACTAGCTCAGCGTCAGGCTACAGTACTAATTCTGGTGACCTCGCGTGGCAGTCTGGCTAGCTGTGATCACGTCAGGTGCCAAAACTTCCAAAATGGCCCCTTGTGCGTCACCAAAACATTCAAAATGGCCGCTTGTGCGTCCCCAACGAAGCCACGGTGTGGATCGGCCGTGGAAACGTCGCGATATATTGCGAGAGAACGTGAGGAGAAGCGCATACCGTGTTGTGACGTCAGGGTACAGTAGAAACCGAAACTAGCTTTCGAAAACACCTCGTAATTAATTTTTCAGCGTGTAGTCACGCTTAGCGATAAATTTTCTAGACTCTTGAGGGCTTGGCCTTTCATTTGACGCAAGAAACGACAGCTGAAAATTTTCGTGCCAGTACCCTTTTAAACTCCAACAATTATTTAAACGCGTATGCGTATGGAAATTTGCGGAAAAGAAATGCTGCTGTCTATTGTGGATATTTATTAACGACCGCGCGTATTTTTTTTTCTTGAAGAACCCGCGGTTTCTCGGATACTCCAACAGAGAGAGAGGATGTTAGGTAATCTAACAGGGAAGACAGGTTAATGGCCATGCAAATGGGCACGTTAACTATCTTTCGGAGAATCGTGAGACGCACGACTCATCAAAAAAATTTGCAGTGCCTTAGCTCGGCTAAGCCAGGATATGCGTAGCGTTAGCAAAGGTTCAGCTGATTATTCTTAGCTTTCCAGAGTGTCTAGGATTATTAGCCTTCTTCTGTTCATTCTTCGTTCGCTGAACCGCTAATTGCAGGCAACTACTTCGGGATCCGATGAGATAAACTTCTTGGCTCTTCTGCGCCGTCGAGCAGCATTTGCGCTCTCCTTCTCCATGGCGTTACCCACCTGCAAACGCCAGTCAGAGGTGCTATCAAGCGGCCCCAGCGCAGTGTCAGACGGCGACTGCACAGCGAAGAATAGCTGCGCGCGCGATTTCGCCACTGTTTCTACGACGTCACTCCTCTGGAATGCGACGCAGACCAGCAGCGGCGAGCCGCGCGCGGCGGTGTCGCAGAGCGCGTGAGATGCCAGCTCCGGTGACCCAGCTGTGTGACATCACTGATCCTCGCGCATGGGCAGCACGGCTCATGACGCTCCACACGAAATCGGCTCCGGCTAGGCAAGTGTAGCTAACGCTACAAAAGAGTTAGCGTGTCTTTAAAGAGAGTTATATAAGTGAGAGTTATATACATGGAAAACGAGAGTCGAAGACAGACAGACAGACAGACAGACAGACAGACAGACAGACAGACAGACAGACAGACAGACAGACAGACAGACAGACAGACAGACAGACAGACAGACAGACAGACAGACAGACAACGAACTTTATTGGATCCTGAGGAGTTATTGACAGGACCCCCTAACGCGGGAGGCCGTTGTAACCGCTGGCCGCGCCCACGTAGAGGACAGAACGAAGGACTCCCTTTTTTTCTTAGAGTGTGGGAGCCTTAGGCGGAACCTTGTGTCTAAAACACCTTATTCATGTTTACACATCCTCGAGAGTGCAATAGTATCCCGAACGTATTTTTATTGAAGCCAGGGGACAAGAAGGAGCCGTTTTGGCAAAGCCTCTTACGTAAACACTTCGTTACGAGGCGAAACCAACTGTTTGGCAAGTAGAGACATACGGGTCCCTTGTGCTGTCGTTCTTATCGCTACTTATTTAAATGTCGCGTCCCTGTTTATTCACTGCCATCACACTCCCAGCGTTGTTTGCACCATTAGTTCCTTTACTGTGATCGTCGTGCTTTCGTTCGGCAGGCACTCCTATTCATCCGTGCTTCGGAGCAGTACTAACACTGGTACGAAAGCACTCCCGTTGCGCCTACTTTTCAGCCAGCTCAAAGCACGCAACGAAGCATCCCATAAGCAGTGCTGGATCTTCCATATACGTGAAGTAGGAGATATTTAGTTGTTGGGACATTTTTGCAGGCGTTTTAAACATCGTATGTCTTTGCACTACTCTCTCACCTGTACTGCCTAGGTGCAACCTACTTTTAAAAAGTCGACTTCCTGTTTGCTCGTCACTCGTTTTTTTCTTATTTATATATGAAAAACGTGTTTGTGCTTGAAAGGAACTTGGCGTGCGCGCGAACGTGGCTCGTGTTAGCGTTAAGATGCGGAGTTAAGTCCACTGGTGGGCTGGGTTAGCGCGGCTATATCGACATCATGAAATTCATATCGAAACGACAAACAAGCAAGAAAAGAACAAAGGCAAATAATCTAAAGCACTATGTATACATATAATCACCAGCGTACAAAGAACGTCTTCGTGGGCGTGCTTACGCAAAAATGATGCGACAGAAAGTTGCTCTTTTAGTACCCGATTCACTATTACCAATTTAGCTCATTCAGATAATGCGAGCTGATCAGATATTTCAACGACAGTCGCTTCACGCGCTTACGGCTTGCTAAGTGTTTGCAAAAGCTGCGTATAGCAACAAGTGATAATATCAAACCCCATGTGCTTGATAGCGCACGATACCACCTTGACAACATCTTACTCCCCGTTCTTTATTTTTCATCTGTTAATCTCTTCCTCCCTAGAGTAAAGTAATAATAATTGCTGGGTTTTAACGTCCCGAAACAACGGCATGATTGTGAGGGACGCCGTAATGAAAGGCTCCGGACATTTCGACCAACTGGGGTTTTTTTAACGTGCACCTAAATCTAATACACGGGACTCCAGCACCTCGCCTATATCGCAATGAGGTCGCCAAGGTCGGGATTCGATCCTGCGACCTTTGGGACAGCAGTCGAGCACCATAACCACAAGGCTACCACGGCGGGTGTAGCGACAAGTGGTATTATCACAACCCCATGTGCCTGATACATGATATCACCTTTAAAACAGCTCACTGTCCCTTCTTACTTTTTTTATCCCTTAATCCCTTCCTCCCTAGAATAAGGTAACAAACCGGACGCACCTCTTCCTCCTTCCTCCTCCTCCTCCTCCATCATGAGCCTCACTACGCCCACTGCAGGGCAAAGGCCTCTACCATATTCCGCCTATCAACCCCGTCCTGTGCTTTCTGTTGCCCCCTCACACCGGACAACTCATACCCGTCATACTCGCGTCATATTCGCGCGTTTGCCTTCTCTTGCAATCCAGTCAGTTACTCTTAATCTTGCCTACGCGATACATCTATCTTGCCTACGCGATACATGCCCGGCCCATATCCATTTCCTCTTCTCGATTTCGACTAAGATGTCCTAAAAGGGCCCCGAAACAACACACAGACGTTCGCGTGCTCCTCTCCGTGGTTTTCCGTTATCCGCAACGGCCGTCGTGACGTCACCTGTCCGATTAGGTGACGTCACGACCAACACATCTCCACGGTGAGCGGGCGAAGAGCAACCTGGTTTCTGCAAGCAGCTGCGCGCGCTCCCTGCGTGTTCAGCTCAGACGCTGAGGAAGGGCACTCGGAGAGGTGGACACACGAGCTGACAAACGCAGAGTAGCGAAAGAAAGAGCGAAACGCACGTGACTCCGCTAGCGTTCGCTGTAGAATAGAGCGCAACTGCAATGCCACAACTCAATTTCGCCATCTGAGTGGTTTAGGGGCCCTTTAACACCCGTCCGTTCGCTGACCCACTCTAGTCTCTTCTTGTCCCTTGAGGTTACAGCTATCAATTTCCTTGCCATCGCTCGCTGCGTCGTCATCAGTTTAAGTTGAACCCTCTTTGTAAAGTTTCTGCTCCGTAGGTTTCGGCCTCCTCCTCACCACACCTCAACCATCGACAATATCTAATCCGCGCCTATGCTGTAGACGTGAATAAACGTTTTACACAAACAACGAACAAGCAAAGTGGAGACGTCGGAAAAGGTCTTACGCGTACGCGGTCGGTCCGCGCGAAAGCCGCCAGGCGGCGGGAACAGCGATCCTCGCCCCGAGTTTGGCGACGACGGCACGGGGAGCAAATAATTGATGACGCGGACTGTTGAATAAGAAAAGACTCGACTTGGCTGGCGAGCACCGCTATGCCGGCGCGGTCTCTCTCCTCTGGGACTTCGTGGAACGGAAGGATGAAGCAGCGACTTCGCAGAGCGCTTTCTAAAACCATAAGCCCCTCATTTCTTTTTTTTTTGTTTTGTTTTAGGATGACCCAACGTAGTCGCATGGTGAAGCCACGAGGCAACGCAGTCACTCTCGTGTGTAAGTACCTGAAGGCAACGCCCCCCGCCTCCCCCCTTCCTTCAATATATAGATGTGTACCCCAATCTCTGAAGCTATGACTTCTTTATACCTCGATACACACCATCCGATGAAAATGTCACAGTTTCTCTGCAAGAGCGAAGCAGTGAATGCGAGAGCAACAAATTGGAACGTTTTAAGAAGCAAGGCTAAGCAGGTAAGTTCCCTTGGCATTCGACCTGGCCTAACTGAACAAAACACTGGCGTATGGAAAGACGGCCGCTGAAGGGAGCGAAGCAAGCTTCGTGTCGTCTATCGCTTCAAGTGTGGGATGAAGATATGTCACGTACAAAGGCATGAGCAGTCTGGTGAACTTTGTCGAGATAGGGCGCGCGCGACCGCGCCCGGCCACTCAACGTTTGCTCTTTCTGCTGGATACACGCTGCCTCCTCTCCGAGCGCCCCCTCTCTCTCCTGTCTTACGGAGCTTTCGCGCGACGGTAGACACTAATATTTGCGACGAATATTGAGCGAACTACACTTAAAGTATGTACTGCGTTTGTATGTGTGCTCTGTTAGAAGAAGAACTTTTGAACTTACCAATTCAGGACTGTATGTATGTATGTATGTATGTATGTATGTATGTATGTATGTATGTATGTATGTATGTATGTATGTATGTATGTATGTATGTATGTATGTATGTATGTATGTATGTATGTATGTATGTATGTATGTATGTATGTATGTATGTATGTTCTTTGTGTTTGTTAATTATATATGTATATTTTTATTTGTTTTTTATTCTAACAACCGAGTGAAAAGAGGTAGCCTTCGCGAAGAATTGGCGACAACAACTCCTTCGTTTTTTTTTCATTCCAATTTAAAAAAGACGGCCGGGACGCTGCATCTGTATTATTGCGTTATCTTGACAGGCTGCGCTGGTTTCTTGTAATACTTCTAGATATGCCGATAGGTTTGCTTTGTTTTCCTTTTCTGTGAGCTTGTGTGCCTCACGGCTCCATTTTAGCTTGTAAATTTGCAACTGTATAGTTTCCCACCTGCATGGCCCTTCGTGACCGCAGTATACTGTAAATAAATAAATAAATAAATAAATAAATAAATAAATAAATAAATAAATAAATAAATAAATAAATAAATCCCCGCTTTATCTCGTAAGTTCATCTGCAATTTTGAACACAAGCACACATATACCACCAGGCCTGCGCATTAGCATCACAGAGACACGCGTTCAGTTTTTCGTCAGCACCATGTCGGCTGACAGAACAACAACGACATAAACAAAAACAAAGAAAACGCTGAACCAATTGGTAGATGATAGATGTGTTGCATGTTTCGATCGGTAATGTGCCGGAAAATTCGCCGGCCAAAAATGCTCTCACGGGAAATGGAGCGTGTAACTGAGCGCGCAACAGGCAGGAAAGAATGAAATCAGGCGCACCCAGCCCGTCTTGATGATAGATTGCTTACGATTTGCCGGAATTGACGCGGCGACACTCCTCGGTCCTGCATCCGCATATTCACAGGTTTTTGCGGACAAAGTTTGGAAGCGGAATGTCATGAATTCGTAAACGTTTTGATTCGTTATTTCGCACCGGCTGTCGAAAGGCAGCCTATCAGAATTTGGACTTTGGGCTGCACTCTGAGACGCTCTCTTTTGAAAGATATCACCATAATACCGTTTTCAATGCGCTTATTGGTTGGTTGAGAAAAACATTACACCGTCCCTGTTACGTATTTGCCTACGACGACTGCAAGACAAAAGTAATCTTCTATATTTTTTTTTCAGTCGACTGAGCTTTTTGCACCCAACGTCGTTTTGCATTGCGTCCGAGATCGGAGGCTTTGGAACCTTTTTGCGTCTGACGTTGTTTTGCAGTGCCTTCGGTATCGGCCCACCTTCGACCAAGCTACGTTGTGATGTGATGACGACATCATGACAAAACGTTACGTGACGTCATAGTGATCTCACAAATGGTGCTGATCCATGACGTCATGACGACGTCCTTGCGTGACGTCATCACATAGTGGTGATTTTTGCACCACTCGTCTTGGCGCCCATGGTCACTTTTCGCCTTCGATGAAGCATCTATTGCTTTCGTCTTTAAACGGGCAAGTAGTCGCTTCAATCATTGGAAAAGACGAGATTTTACGTCACTCGAAGTGACACCATCGCCCGATATGATCGTCTCAGAAGGCCGCTTCTTGTTAGCTGTGGACATCGCCAAATTGGCCGTCTGTAGCGGATCCTCACAGTTACCCCTTGAGCTGTTTCGTTATTTGGATACCATGATGGAGCACTACGCTATGGGCTGTTGATCTTGATAGCCCAGCGGGCCCTGAAGTATACGTTCTCCATTTTAAAGGTCTACAATGAATGTCGGTCACTGGGATTCCTGAATAGGTTTATTCAAAAATCCCTAACCTAACCTAACCTAACCTAACCAAGCCTAAGCTAACCTAACCTAACCTAGCCGGACCTAACATAACCTAACCTAATGTAAGCCTAAAAGCCAGAGCAATTTTGCGTAGCTAAAGACGACCAGTGGTTGTAGAGAGCTTACGTTAAACCACAGAGGAGATGAATGCATTAAAGAGATGCGTAGAAATCTGCAAGATTACAAGTGACATCAAGATACACAAGTTCGTGGTGGAGCAAAGCGAAAGCCACAAAATGGTTCAGATACCAAACTAACAAACGAGACAGCGAGCCAGAAAATAAACGAGAAACAAAGAAAATGAAATAAATACGTACAAGAAAGCAAAGCAACACCAGATACTACTACAACGATCCTCCTGATCGCTTGTGGAGTGATAAAGATTTTACCTGCCTTTAAAGAACCTGGTTGTGTTACAAAAAAAAGTGCCTTGCGGTGCATTGAAGGTGTATCCTATAACGCACACACTGCTTCAATATTTGCAAAATGCAGAATTTTAAGAATTACCTGTTATTACGAATACAAGCTTCTGTCAGCTTTTAAATCAGAAATACGCAGAGGAAGTATCTTTTTACGCACCTTGGCCACCTTGCAACCAAATCATGCCAGTCGCGTTACTCGGTATACGGGAGACTTGGCGTGTACCTTGTCCTCGCACAAACTATGGATTTGAAGCACTACGTTACCGCCTTCCGAGTGTGATGAACAAATGGAAACTAACAATTAATAATCGGCGTATATTGTCTAAAACTGAAATGTTAAATCGGATGTGCTGATTGTGTTGTAAATGAATGTTGGGTGATTTCTGTAATGGTTATTCAGTTTTATTCTTTCATACATTGCTTTGTTATGAATATTTTTGTATGTATTTCAGAGTTGTCATTCTATTATTTGCTGTCATGGGCCACATGCGTGTTTCTTTTTGTATTGTCGCTTTCCGCTGCCTGTAATTTTTGTAATTTTTGTAAATTTGTAGTTTAGATTTTTTCTGGGTGAAGGGGCCAGTCAAGCTGTGAAATGCAGCTTTTTTCCCTTCGCACCAAACCACGTATACAGTGTATTTTCGTGTACTTGTCAAGTGGTTGAATAAACTCAAAATCAAACTCAAACTCACTCATGGGAGAACGCAGGACCCGGTGGGCAGTAAGGCTGACGGCGTCAAAGCCTCTGCGCTCGTTTGGCTCCTAGATGACAACAGCTGAAACAAATCAAAACCTATGCAAGCAAGGCTTGAGAGGTGAATTATCTTTCGCGGAAAGGTGAACGCACGAAAAAAACAGCAATGTAGGAGTTGTTCAGACTGCGAACAGTTGAATACCGTCACCGTAGCAGTCGAAACATTACTATCATTTATTCTGACGACCCACTCACAAGTCACCGCAAATAATCTAAAGGTGAAACTGTATAGCTGAGCAAAAAAAGATGCATGGTTTCATTGCTAGGAGAGCTTCTAGACTTAGTTCGTAAACGGAAGGCAGGGTCGAGATTCAGTATGTCATTAGACAAGACAGCGGAGCTCCCAGCGATCGAAAAGCACAGTTGAACAAAAGACGACGGAGAATCCAAAGACGAAGCCGAAGCACTGGCCTCGACCATTCCGACGAATCACGATACCAAAATAACCAGATAGGAAGTAGAAAATAAGGTCAAAATGCGTCGAATCCCGCAGTATACGGACATTTCTTCCACCCAGCAAAACGAACGTGGATATTCACTGTGTTGGCTAGAAATGGTGTTTCGTGCTCGCGACCCAATTTGAGCGCACACGTGCAGTCGAAGCGCGCATGTACTATTATTGAAGAGGTGGATCTCATCACCGAAGCCCTGGTCGGTCCTGCAGGAATCATTACGCTGTCGTAATGAACTGCACATTTGTCGTCTGCTCTTCAGCGCGATTGCGGCAGACGAACATCATTAGACGTTTCACCCTTTTTCCTACTTTCCGAATAAAAACCCATGATGAAGTTCGTTGTTACGACCAAATGGGACTTTCGTTGTTATGATGTACGCTTTCTTCTTCTATCGTAACAGTCTTTGCTGACGTAGGCGTCTTTTTTTAAACAGCGGAACAGTTTAAGGTACCGCCATGTTGTCGTCTCATGTCGTCTCAAGCGACAGCGAAACGCCAGCGCCGGGAGTTAGGCCGTCGCCTCCGAGATTAGCTCTGACAACGCGCCGTTCTCGGAGCAGCAAACAGTAGAAACACAGTAGAAAGGACACCATAGAACAGAGAATAGATAGTCGCAAAACAAATCACATAATCACGGGAAAAGAAAAAAAAAAGAAAGAAGATATCGTATAATCACACGAAAAGAACTGAAAAGAGCAGGTAAACGCAAGAAAAGAATACAAAATAACAAAAAAGCAGATAAACACAATGCATAAACACAAAATAAAACACAGGAGAAACACAGGCTAATCAACGCTCCGCAGTTCGCACAGCTTTTATGGGCTGGAACTGGCTGACATTTCTTTTCTTGTATGCTAATGAATTCGAAATATTCTAACATGACGTCAGGAGATTGCATTAGCGGCGTACGTGTTACGAAGCTTATGCGCATCAATGTAGTCGAAGATTAGAACTACCGGAAGTTGACCAAGTTGGTACGGATTCTTGGTAAAAGCAGTTGGAGTGAAGACATAGTCGTAAGGTTAGATATCAGAACAACACAAACACCTCTTCTGTTGTTGGAATTGTAGTTTTAGTTTGTTTCAGGCAAGAACAAAGTACAAATTGCCTAGGGGACCGGCGAAAAGGCAGAACAAAAAAAAATTTCGGCAATGCGCCTGCCCCTAGTAAGCCCAAAAACACCACCAAAATGACACAATGCTCAGTATTATAATTAAACAGGGCTTTAGATGCATAAAATATAAGGATAAGTGAGAGTTATTACATATAAGGAAAACGTATAAGGAAAACCAAACGGATGACATAATTTCCCCAGGCAATGACATCAAGAAGTAATATATGTGTTTAACGATTGCCACAAAGTTTAGAGAACATAACCAAACGTGAATGTTATTTACGTGACTAACAACAGGCATAGAGTTTCAAGAACACTAACCACAAATGCCTCGGAGAGTCCAAAACAATGATCTCAACTCTTCTCTTGTATCCGCGTATGCACGCCAACTTTGCTCATCATGTAGTCGAAAATGTGCAGAAAACCAACATATTCCTTTATAAAATCAGCAGTAGCGATTCGTCTGCTGAATATATAGGAGTGAATTGGTGGCGGCGAGCTTTCCAAAACGTAACCAAAGCGAGTTAATGGTAACCAAAGTAGTAGACGAGCTAATCGTAAACGGAACGGTAATGACAAGCGACGCTAATGGTCACCGGTAATGGTAAACTCAACGATAACCTAAGAGTGCAACGTGCATTCGTTTACTATTTCTAAAGCGTAGAAATTAAGCGAATAGAATAGAAGAAACCGAAATGACCTAGATCACAGGATCACAGTAAATGGCGTCAACAAGCACGGATGAGTTTACCTCACTTCAGGATCGTCGGAAACACATTAATTTAACGTTCAAGTGTGCTAAGGCTAAACACCATTTGAATGAACTGTAAATGTCATTTGATGAACGCGACCAACTATAACGCTATAGCAGCTATGACCTACTTCCACCGTCTATACTTTTGTTTGCTCATTTGTAATCATTATAGATTTTTCCCTTTGAACTTAGGGAAGCGCAAAAGCCAACGCATTTTCCGCCGCCATTTTAAGCAGCAACCGCTTCTAAAAGTGAAACAATGTGATGATGACGATAACGGTAATGACGAACACGACAATAAACAATTGCGAAGCTAAATCACGCGGATGATTACCGTACCTTACTGTCCTTTTATATATATATATATATATATATATATATATATATATATATATATATATATATATATATATATATATATATATATATATATATATATATATGGTCATTGGTGTCTTCATGTGGGAGGTACGGAGCAGAAACCTGGAGACTTACCAAGAGGGTTCCACTTAAATTGAGGACGACGCAGCGGGCGATGGAAAGGAAAATGGTACGTGTAACCTTAAGAGACAGGAAGAGAGCAGAATGGGTCATAGAACAAACGGGGGTTAAGGATATCATACTCGAAATCAAGAAGAAGAAATGGATATGGGCCGGGCACGTAGCACGTAGAGCAGGATAACCGGTGGTCATTAAGGGCAACTGACTGGATTCCAAGAGATGGCAAACGCGTGTGGGGGAAACAGAAAATTAGGTGGGTAGATGAGATTAAGAAGTTTGCAGGTATAACGTGGCAGCAGAAAGCACAGGACCGGGTTGATTGGCGGAACATGGGAGAGGCCTTTGCCCTGCAGTGGGCGCAGACAGGCTGATGATGATATTGGTAATTGGTCTCTCATTGGTCATTTTATATTACGTTACCGTCGCATGTTTGCATCACTCCGACGAAGGCCCATCCCGCGGCAGCCGAAACGTAAGTCCTTTACAGAACGATGTTTTCCTAGGTGCTTGATTTTTTAATATATATATATATATATATATATATATATATATATATATATATATATATATATATATATATATATATATTAGGTCATGTATAACAACGAAACGAGCCCCTCGAACAATTCCCCTTTGAAAGGAAGCCAGTCGTACTGACGAGTAACGCGAGCTGTTTAGCATACTGCGCCAACGTGTCGCGATGCATTTCTCTTCGCCGAGTCTGCGAGAAGACCTAAGCACCAAGACTCCGAGCAGTAAGCACGCGGTACTCATTTGCATAGTCGAAGCCTGGACGGTCTTCTTGTATAAGCCGTGTTCTGCTTTCTCGGGTATCGTTACGGAACGTTGAATGGCTTAAATCTAAGCACAGCGCCGGATCTCGCGCTTTGAGCTTCGAGCTTTGATCTTCTTTTTTTCTTTTTTTGTCATATTCGGCGCTCCATAGTCTGCGTTGTAGCGAGACCTTTTGTTCTTCCGCCTCAGTAGATCGAGGTTTTTCTTTCGGTGTTAACGATTCAGGTGCACAACTTTTGAAGGAATGCTAACTACCCGACTTCTGATGTCTCGGTGTAGGGAGGCGTGACTTAGTTTTCTTTAGAAAGAGCGAGAAAGAGATAGAGAGAAAGAGAGAGAGATAGAGAATCAAACAATGGCAGAGAGGTTAACAGGACGCACTTCATGTTTGCTACCCTGCACCGTGGAGAGGAATAAATGGGCGAAAAGAGACACAGAATAAAAATCAAACAGTCCCTTGAGCATTTGCCTAGACGACTCGACGGCAAAAGACATCTTTCTTTTTCTTCCTTCTCAATCGCTTGTAATGACACCCCCCACCCGAACCTCGAAAAACGCCAGGCCTGCGCTGAAACCGCAGCACAGTCACAGCGAAAGCTGGAAGAGCGGCGTTTCTAGAGCCCGTTGTAAGCTCTCTTGGGGCTACAATACAACTAGACTAGAAAGGTACCCCTTACGCGATAAATCACAATTTTTGTGAAGTTGGGAAGCACCTACTAAGCCATTATTCGTCATTCTGCGGAGAAGCGAGGCACCAGCTACACGCCTGTAAGGCATTATGTGCACTTTGTTGACGCGACGACTGATGACGATGAAGAATTATGGCTCAGCCATTTGTAATGGGTTGGAAGCTTTAAACGGCCCACCAGTTACGTAATTTGCATTGGGGGACGCCCGCTCGCTATATCCCTCTCCCGTCATGCTGTATAACATACGTTGACGTGGGAGAGAGACGGGGGGGGGGGGGCGAATAACTTTACTGAGACCCCGAGGAAATGGATCATGCGCTCATGGGCTTCCTTGCCAACCAATCCAAGTGCACTTGCGAGGAACCCACTACGCTATAAAGCATTGTAATTTTACTGAGACCCCGAGGAAATGGATCTGCGATTTTAGGCTTCCTTGGCAACCAATACAAGTGCACTTGCGAGGAACCCACTACGCTCTAAATCATTCTAATTTTTGAGATGTAGGGCAGCAGGCACTGTGCCATTTTTCGTCATTTTACGGATATCCGTGGTACCTGCTAAACGCATGTAAGTCATTATGCGCATTTTGTTGATGCTGTGCCTGATGACGACGAAGAATTATGGCAGAGATCTTTGTAATGGGTTGGAAGCATTTCACAACCTATTCGTTGCGCAATTCGCATTGTGTGACGCCTCGTTACAGAATTCGCGTTGCGCGACGCTTGGTGCTTATTTTACTCTTCTACCACGCTATGTTGCATATGCTAATGTGGTTGCATATGCTAATGAAGCCTGTATAGGACCTTTTTCCAAAGCAGTTTCAAGCACCGGCATGGCTCAGAGGTTGAATACTGGGCTCCCACGCAGAGGGCCCAGGTTCGAGCCTCGTTCCATCCTGGAATTTTTTCTTATTTCGTTTTTTTTTCTTATTTCGGTCGATACTGGTTACTGACACCGGCGGCGGCGGCGGCGGCGGCGGACAACTACGGCGCCAAAAACGGCCGGTGAAATGATCTCATAACAGCTCTCGCTGTAAAATTCCAGCCCCTCAACGTGGTTTTACACTGCCTCCGGGATCGCAAGCGCCGCAAGCTTTCTGGCCTTAACTGGGTTTTGCAGTGCCTGTAGGATCGACCCACCTTTGACACAGCGACGATGCAATGTGATAACGCCATCAAGTGACATTATAGTGACGTTACGAAGACATGGCGACGTCACAAATTTCGGCAACCTATGAGTTCATGGTGAAGTCATATGGTGACGTCATCACGTGACGATTTTTTGCAACCCTCGTGTTCGCACCGCCGCCACCAGTCTCTTCACGGTTTTGATAAGGCATCTAAGGCTTTTGCCTTAAAAGCGAGCACGCGGGCATCGAATGAGGGTTTACTGTCACGATCCCAACCCTATATATGCATTAGGGAATTCGAAGTTTAACGCTGGGGTAGCACTTGTATTCGCTGGAAAGCTGCTCCCGCAGCGGTACTTCAAAGCCCCAAAAACATATGCGCCCAGTTGAGCACCATTAGCGAATTGGAAAGTCGAATATCGAAGAACGAGGGTAACGCAGCTCCTGAAGCTAACTTCAGACATGGACAGTCCAGTTGCCTCACCCGTTACGCATTTAAAAAAAGTATTGTGCAATCGACGTGCAGTGGGAGGTGTTGTGACGTCGCTTGTGCATACCATGGCACTGGCATCAGTACGTGAGTTCGCATAACTGGTCAGTACTCGTGAAACGCTTTTCGTTCACAGAAAACTGGTCGGTAATACTTAAAGTTTCGTAAGACGCATTGCAACACAAATATTTGTTCTACGGGGCGCCGTTCGTGCTGCGACCGAGAAATGCAGTGACGCAATTTCGCAAATACTTCGTGGCATTCTTTGGAGCATGAGGATGCCTTATTGAATACATTTCATATGTACATATTCCTTTATATTTCGGGAATGCATTTTGCATTTGCAGGCCCTATATGTGGCATATATCTTAGAAAGTAGCGTTACTAACGAGCTCCACATGCACATGTATCTGCAAAAAAAAGAGTACTTCCCGGACAATTCCCGGTATTCAAAATCTATCTATCTATCTATCTATCTATCTATCTATCTATCTATCTATCTATCTATCTATCTATCTATCTATCTATCTATCTATCTATCTATCTATCTATCTATCTATCTATCTATCTATCTATCTATCTATCTATCTATCTATCTATCTATCTATCTATCTATCTATCTATCTATCTATCTATCTATCTATCTATCTATCTATCTATCTATCTATCTATCTATCTATCTATCTATCTATCTATCTATCTATCTATCACGGTTGCTGCACCTGTTTATCGCACTACAATAAGCCGCTCCTCCGTAAACGTGCAATTTATGGATTGAGCTAACGATTTATGCTTTTGCAATAGTATTGTTTGCTGTCTTTTAATGTAAATGAGGCGATCATTAAAAATTGAGTTGCAGAACCTATAAAAGCTGAATAGTAGGCCACAATACGTTACTGAAGGGATAATTCACGACCACCCGTTTGTAGCGCGAAGCCCCGAGGAAATTCGTACATATTTCTCAGAAAGGAGAGCCTCTTAGTTGGTGAAAAATTCGTCCTCGTCCGTGAATCGAAACCGGGAACAACACGCTTCCGGGAGCGCATTTGTCTTCATATAAGATAATTTCCTTTCCGGAAAATCCGTATGAAATTCCTTGGGGCATCGTGCCACAAACGGACGGTTGTCAATTATACCTTTCATAACCCATCCAACCCCATGCGGGATTCCGCAGAACTCATTTGTCACTATACCTTGAATGATACATTCGCTTAGTGAGTAGATTGCCTGGACGCTAAAGCCAAGACAGTGGCGTAGCCAGGGGGTGGCACACCAGGTGTGCACCCCCCCCCCCGTAATTATTTTTTGGCCATGGCATACAAAGCACAAAATGACACTCGACCGCATCTGGCTGCCCGGCCCCCACTTCAGATCAAGAAAGTGCCCCCCCCCCCCCCCGCAAAAAAACAATATCTGGCTACGTCCCTGAGCCAAGAACAGCGTTGCTGCTTAGATTAACTTTCTCGAAGAATTGATTCCATGGAGCGCTGACCCTCTTTATCATATGAAAATGAGTGGGTAAGAGCTTAAGCCTCATACCTTGCCGAAGGTTGGTCATCCGTAGCCTTTGCCTAGTATGCATGGCAGGTCTCGCATCGTCATCAAAAAGACGAAAAGCATTTTGGATGCGAAGCATCTTTTGGCGGAGTTCAAACCGGTGGTGGTGCGCGGCGTGACCACCCTTACTGCGCATGGGCGAACCCTCTCCACACACCTCCTCTCCCACTTTCCCATCTCTCCTTCCCCGCTCCCCTTTCCCTCCCCCTCTCTCAGTTCCCCCTCTCCTCTCTCCCCTGCCCCTCTCCCGCTTTCTCCCTCTCCACTTCCCCTCCCCCTCTCCCTTCCCCCTCTGAAACGCGGGCTCGACATGCCGAAACGCTGCTTCGCATCGCCTCATGGTCCCTTTTTCTATCTGTGCATGAAGCAGAGTAAGCAGTATGCCATTGTTATGCGGGGGAGGTTATAAATTCTGAGGGCAATGATGCGAACCTTGCGCACTTACAACATTTAGCACTAACAACCTTGCGCACTAACAACTGTTAGCACTAAAACCCATGCGCACTAACAACTTTTAGCCCTAACAACCTTGCGCACTAACAAACTTGCGCAAAGTAACAACGTTGCTAGCGCGCAACGTTCGTGTCCGCTTCGCCTTTCCTTCTGGTATTTTGTCTGTTGTGCATCTTTAGAGCGCTTCAATACCCCAGTATGCCATGCCAACTATCACCAGTGGTATCGCTTTTGAACGTTTATAAATACTGAGTAAAAATCTATCGGCTGTTTTTGAAGACTGAACGAACTTGTCTCATCTAGCTGCAATTTCGATGAGACATTTTTTTTCTTTTCTTGTGGAATTTTCTCAAGACGGCGGCTCTTTTTTATTAGTGCCGAAGCGAGGTCGATTTGGGTCATTGCTTACCTTACTGCCAGGCTTTTGGCGTGGGGTCACTGAGACTATAACGGGAAAATTTATTAGATGAAACGTTCACTGCAATTGAGTATCTCTAAAAGTTCAGGTACTCCAGCGTGACCTCATTCTTTTGAGAAGAAAAAAAAAAACCAGTCATCAGACGAGCAGGAAAAGATTGTGAAAACACTGACCTCAGATAATGAGAGGAATTTATTCCCAGCCAAGAATAATACTACTGGTTGCTTGACCGTATCGGGAACTTCGTCATTGCATTCAGTATGATCTCTCTAGCTCTCTCTCTCTGTATATATATATATATATATATATATATATATATATATATATATATATATATATATATATATATATATATATATATATATATATATATATATATATCCAGTGAATTTGTTGGACATTTATTGCGGCGCAGCAATGATTACCAGAAGCTGTTTTTTTGAAAATATCAAAACGGCAAGGGGTTCTTTCTCGGGAAGGACAGCAATTCTCCCTTCATGACCCCACCACCTGTTTCCACTAATTGAAATGTTAATTATTTCATTTTCTTCATTTTGACTTTATAAAAGGCTGTAGTTCATAGTGTAGGTTTCAACAAGCCACTCCGATACTCGCTTAACCATTGGTTAAGAAGACTCACAAATACACATAATAATCATGATAGTAGTGGTAGTAGTATTTGTACTAGTATTAGCAGTAATAATAATAATAATAATAATAATAATAATAATAATAATAATAATAATAATAATAATAATAATAATCTCTCACTTTACGTTCCAAAACCTTGGCATGCTCACGAGGCATGCCGTAGCAGAAGAGTTCCATCGCACCTCCCCCGCCGTGATGCAACTTTACTGTGCCGCCTGTGGTTAGGAGTAGCTTTCATGAAGGCGTACTCTTTTCGCATAGGAATGGCAGACACCTCAAAATGTGACTCGTGCAATAGCAACGAAACGATAGAACATCTACTGTGTTTCTGTGGACGTTTTGTGAACGAACGAAACGTTATGCGCGATGCGCTGAACAAGTTAGACGACAGACCGTTTTCCGAAGAGAAGATCCTCGGATCGTGGCCCTACGCATCGCAGGCCAGCAAAGCGACGCGAGCATTACTGCTGTTTTTAAAATCGACCGGCTTAAACGACCGCTTGTAGGCATTCAATGGACAGGTGCATATGTACCCTGACAGTGCCTTCTTCCCTCTTCTTTCTTTTAATCCCTTCATCCCTTCCCCCCAGCGTAGGGTAGCAAACCGGACGCGCGTCTGGTTAAGCTCCCTGCCTTTCCTTCATTTCCTTCCTACTCCTCCTCCTCCGGAAATTTCGACCGCTTGCGGCTCTTTAACGCGCACTGACATCGCACAGTACGCGTGTCACTAGCATAATGAATCCGTCGAAATACCACCACCGCGGTCGGGATCGAACCCGCGGCCTTCGGGTCAACAGCCGAGCATCGCAACCCACTGGGGCGGCCGCACACAAAAAGGTTTCCCGTTTCCGGAAGGTTCTCGTGTGACTGTTCGAGGGAATCCCACTCTCCCGAGCAATTGACCGGGGTCAGTAGTCCATTCGATCGAGCGAAATCAGACCCCTAGTGCTGACGCCTTGTTGGAAGCGGTACCGCTAAGCCTTATGCAACGGGCATTCGCACTGAGCAGAGGCGAGCTCAAAGCCCGGCAGAGTACAGCGAACTTGAATGTGACGTCACAACGCGCGAGGTCCTTGTATCGACACCGCTTCGTTAGTGGGTGACGTATGTAGAGGTCGGGTTAGACGAGGTCAAGAAGGTTTGAACGCCGAACTCGCGCCGAGGCTGTGACACGAGGTTGAGTGACGTTACGAGCTCTTCAGTCACGGGGGTTCGCAACCTGCTCAGTCACCGCGCACTATAATGGGAATGCGAAAGCAGCCCGCTAGGTTGGCTCAAAATATTCTCGGATATTTCATTGCGCTTTGACGCGTTCAGAATTTCTGTCCTTACACTCTGACAATAAAGGCGTATTTGGGGCGTCTTTCTGCCACGGAACAATAATCGTCATCTATTAAGCGAAAACCATCGATCAAACGCGAAAACGCGAAAACGTGTCTCCGGTCGGGGGCGTCAACACGATTGATGAGAAAAGTCATCATCACGTGAAGACGTCACAGATCGCCCAAATTTGTGACGTCATCGCATGACCTCTATGCTTTGCCAAAGGTGGGCCGATCACAGAGGCAGTGCCAAACCAGCCAAGGTGCCTCCAATCTTGGAGGCAGGCTAAATCCACGTTGGGGGCAGAAAGTTTTCAGGCGGTGGCGAGGCAGGATAAACACATCTACTTAGATGAAAAGGAAGGTGGCTTTCGCATTTGAGTCATCTTAGGTGAATGCAGAAGGGACCCTTTGAGTTTTTTCTCGGGTGCATTATCGGCGCTCGCCAGGTGCTTCCCGGTCACGAACAGCGGGCCGCTGTCAGCGTGACATCGCATTCTTAATAGGAAACTAGCGAGCTCACAGTTTTCGATTAAGCAACGTGAGAAAGTCAGTTGGTAACTAGTGTTGTGTGGCAGAGAGGCGCCCTAAATACTCCCGTTTGCCTTGGGGTGCAATACACGCATTTTTCTGGAAACGTCATTTCGTTTTTACTCCTATTTGACACCCCTGACACCTCTTAGTTGAAGTGAAGAACGCAGTACTTCTCAAGGCATCCAGTACTTCCGTAACTATTTCATCCGCTTCAGAGTTGGGTCAAACTTTTATTCAGTTACGCTGAATGGGTTTGTCCGCCATTCCGTTGCCGGTGGGCGGTGAGAGGCACGAAAGCTTAGCCTGTTACTCTGGCTTCCCTGCAATAAGCATTCGTTGGCGGCAAAGCATCCCCCTCTCAATTCTTTGATTCAATGTTGAAGCAGGTTCAAACAGAATGACATTATTTGTTTCAAGCAAGAATTTGACCATAAGTAAGTCAGGAATTAGTATACATCAGTAAGGAATAAACAAAGCATTGGAGTATGATTGTTCTTGATGCCTCGTTCTGCGCACAGCCGAATGACTGCACAGTGCGATGTGCGCACGATGTTAACCACTGAACAGTTGAACCAGTTTTCTAGAGCTCGTCTTATACGGCATCATGGAGCACCATACTAAAGCAGTATATTTACTATGACTTCAGTCACAAACACCACTAGGGCAGCAGAGACCGAATTAACCGAGTTGGTAAGTGCTAATAGCACTGGCAGTATCGGAAAATAAATGCGGTACGTAGTTGCTTTTTGTCACGAGAGATGGCGTGACGAGTTAGAGCAGTAGACTCAATTAGCAATTTAATTTTGTTTTCTTTGCGCGCTATGGTAATTATAAGTATGCTCGGTCATACCACTTCAATCAAAACAAATTAACGTCACGTATATTGATACAGCTGCGTGAGGACTATAAATAGTTAATAACGGTATCCGGTCAGGTTGCCATAGCGACAGGCTAGACACGCCACTTCATACGAAACGACGAGGTACGAACGGAAGCGAATGACGAAATACGAAACGAAGACTCACACTGACATCAAACGCTGCAGAAGCAGCGTTTCTATTTTTCTACTTAGCAGAAAGTTAGCGACAAGAAATGTTCACAATCGCTCGGTTGTCGCAGTACAGGTTATAGGGTGCATTAATCGAAACAACACTTCATGTTCTATACGATTTCTTTTTTTAAACTGCGGAGCACTTAAAGGGACCACCATGTCGCCGTCTCAAGTCTCACGTTGGTGTCACGCAGGTCCCACGTTTGATACACATAAGCCGAGCACCCTGTACGTTTGGAACGCCAGCGCGCGCTCCCTCGTGAACACTAGCGTCACCGAACGGCTAATTCCTCTGTTTGAGCCAGCGCAACGCCAGCGTCAGGAGTTAGACCGGCACCGCGCTCGGATCAGCAAACAGTAGAAAAGCAGTAGAAAGGAGACTATAGAATACAAAAATGATAATCACGAGAAAAGAACAGAAAATGATATAAAATATCACGTAATCATACGCAAAGAAGGGAAAAGAGCAGATGAACACAAGAAAGAGAAGAAATAATAGAGAAGGAAAGGCAGGGAGGTTAACCAGTATAGGACAACCGGTTTGCTACCCTACACATGGGGACAGGGTGGGGGAGATTTAAAGATGGAGAGGAAAGAGAGAGAGAACATAAACACAAAAGAAACACAGGTGAATCAATGCTCCGCAGTTTGTACAGCTTTCACTTGCAGTGGAACTGGCTTGGATTTTTTTTTCACCCTCTACTTTAGCATGCCGACATTCGAAAGAACAAAGGTGGATCTCATATTTGGGCTCCGATGCCAGGCAGCAATCGTCGAGCGTTTTGTTGTCCCAAAACCATGCTTCCCATAACTTCGAAGCCGTGATCGCTGAAAGCGTGTGTTCGTCTTGAGAAGATATTGCCAAGAAGACAAAAAACGAAAAAGAATGCAGAAGAAGAAATAAAAGTGTAACATATTGAGAACGCCTCGCCGTGCGGGAGATGAGGAGGGGAATCGAAGAAATGACAAAGTCTTGGAAAATAACGGTGAGGTTGGCGTAGGCAGGAGCTTGGGAAGCGTCGACGTTTGTTTGCGTTCACCAGATCGTGTTTGTTGTTTAGCCGCGAAGCTGAGACCACTCCACGATGCATACACCGCAACGTCGGAGAAGAATGGAAACGAAGCCACGACTCGAGTCGAGAAGCGAAATTACATTCGTTGTCGGGTGAGGAGGGAGCGCCGGGGGAGAAGGGTCGATATCTTAAGAGGTACCGTATATAGCGAGTATGGGCTGCCCGTCGAACAGCACGGGCCTGAAGCTACAAGAAATGACAAAGGTTTCTGTGTTCTTGCAGTTTGAACACGTGGCGTTAGGTGTTGAGGGGGAGAGTTTGAGGAGAGGAACAGACGGCATTTCTGCATGCCTTCGGTCGACCATTGTAGGCGGTGTGCGTGCGTCCCAGCATTTAATACAACTCGGGTGTTGGGTCGGGGTCGTGACCAGATCAGGCGACAGATTTGTGAGGCTATGCACATACACAGGGAGGCCGACAGGTGCGCAAGTGTACCCTCAATTATCCTCACCAAAAAAAGGAAAAAAAGACATTAGCTTGCAAGGGTGCATGCGCGACAGGTAACTTGGCACGTGTAGCTGTTGACAGAATGGTGACGCTACGATCAGTTTAGCAGTTTAGGGTTCTTGTTCAGGGGCTCGGACTGTCGTATGCCTTCGTCTTCTAATGTAGCTTGACGTAACGCTGGCAAAACCAGTATAGCATAGCCATCTGTAGCATATGGAGTGCGCGCTTGCTCCAGAAAAAGAAAGAGAGAGAGGAGGAAAGGAAGAGAAAACCGAAGAGAAACAAAGAAGGCTGTACTGTTCCGCACTTCCTTCAGGCTTGGCAGCACTAGTGCGAGGGTGCCTTGATTGTTTGTGGTTGTTATCACTTTCCATCGTTGGGTAGCGCATATATATATATATATATATATATATGTATGTATGTATGTATGTATGTATGTATGTATGTATGTATGTATGTATGTATGTATGTATGTATGTATGTATGTATGTATGTATGTATGTATGTATGTATACAGACCGCCCTGAAATGGATTTCAAAGTGTACTGATCGTATGTTGGCGCCGTTGGCTCAACAAATTACCCCAAACTTGGTATTTTAAGTCTATGGGCCCCTCAGAGGACAATGTACTTCATTTTTACCGATTAGGAACTACGTAGTCCCTAGTAGGCACCGTCAACACATGTGACGTCACGGCGAATGGTGCGGAAACTTCAAGGTGACGTCGCCACTCACATTTTGTTTTTGCGCGTTTTCTCGCTTACTAAGCGTCTTATCGCAGCAAGCGTGGTGTTTTTGGCATCATGAAAGAGTACTTTACTAATATGAGCAAAATTGTTTTGCTCTTTAGTGTCGCTTTAACTTGCTTTCGGAGAGTCACGCCTCTCACGACTCTTCGAAGAGGGCACAATGACCTCCGAAAGAGAATTAACGTTCATATCCAAAGGGAGTTAGTTATACATGCATCTAGTCAAGACTCGCCATGAACAGTAATAAGTGCTCTCTATATTTTTTTTTCTTTCTTAGAACGCAGATAAGAAACCTACGTGCGACATTCCTGCGATGTAGGTCTTGTGGCAAGACGTGCATCGGCCAAACTGGGATCTGTATAAATGAGCGACTTAGGGAACACGAGACAAAAGTATATAATAATGTCGGCAAAGGAGCACGTCTTGTTGCTCGTCTTAATTCCCGCTGTAGCTGTGCTTGTAATCGTATTCCTAGCACAAACAACCAGACGCAGACGCAATAAGGAACACATACAGAGGACGGGCGCTAGCGCGCGTCCTGTGTATGTGTTCCTTACTGTGTCTGCGTCTGGTTTTTTGCGCTACGAATAAGATTACAAGTGACTCAAACCAACTAGCCCGCATAAACGCCTTGACTGTAGCTGTGCTCGGCGATTTCGAGAGACCTCGATTCTCGGCAGAAGCAAAAATGAACACGCGCGGCTTGGCTTGGAAGAGTACCACATCAGGAAAAAGTGAGATGATTGTATCACTGATACCTCCATATCTTTGTACCCCTCCGATTATGAATTGATGCGTGCGTATGTTCGTTAGATATCTGTTGTTACGTATGCAACACGTCTTGCTATGCGTGCACATGCAAAGTTATATGGCTGTGGTATATATATGCGTTGTTTCAAGAAGAATAATGCAGTTGTTAGTCAGCGCCATTGCTTGTCTCATCTATTCTTTGTGGTATGTCCGGGTCTGCGCTGAAGTTTTCACCTTAAAAGCTATGTACCAACTAGGCCCAACCGATGTTTTATTGGCATTCCTGCAATCGGCAAGTGCGTTTCGCCTGCCCGTAGTTGGCAGCAACGAATTGTTTGCTATTCCCTCTCTACTTTCTCTCTCTCTCTCTCTCTCCTTCTTTCCTGCAAGCTCAACCGCCTTCTTGAACGCGTGTTGTCAAAGCAGCCGGTTGGCATTTCGATATGTTCGCTACTCTAAAATGATGGCGTTGCAAAAAATTATAAGAAACGGACTTGTTGTCGGCGTGACTGATTGGGAGGGGGGGAGGGTAGGTAGGTGGGGAAGTGTCTCCCCTTGTGCGGCAAGTGTAAACAGCTTTTTTTTTCTCTCTAAACCGAGAAAAACATTGCTCGCGTGATGCAAACGAATCCTGGAAAGTTACAGAGACCGAGATGCCACGATTTGAGGCTGTTTCTTTTTTGTTTTGCTTTGTGCGCACGTTTGTTTGTAACAATATTGATTTCTGCGTTACTTTTCCGTGTTTTGAGAATAAAAGAAGTGGTTCTTGCTAGATGTCTCGGAACGCGGGGATGTATTTTCCCGTGTGCGTTGAGCTCGGTTATCACGCTGCTATGTGTGCCACGCTACAGACGTGTGCATTGAATAGAAGTAATCGTTAAGGGGCGTCACCTGCGCTCAATGGCACTCGGCTCTGAAGTGTGGGCGGACATTTCTGCAAAAGGGCTGAGCAGCTTTTTACGTTCGGGGACGCTCGTAGCCAGACAGGAACGAAACCGTAGCACTCGTGGAATACGAAGATTGCTTTGATTTGCTTTTTGCTCGACGACGGAGATTCGATATTGAGTAGGAATGTCAAGAATGAAGAAATCTTATTATTTGGCAATAAGCGGAACACAACAAACCGTAGCGTTTCGACTGAGCGCATAATTTAGTTTTTATTTTTTTATTTGTAGGTACTGCAGTCACCGTCTGGGGATTTTGGCAGGGCGGTACACTTATAACTTGAAGGAAATGGAGTGAAACATACAGTGGATGCAGATTCGACAACACATGAGACATTACAACAGGAAATAAATGAGAAAAAAAATGTGTATGCAGTAAAACGTACAAAATTACTCGATACCTTACTTAGAAAGCATAACGAAAAATTGAAACATGTAGTGGATAGTATGTATGAGTTATACAATAATTAGGCATTAAGGAAGTACATTTATGTACACTAGAAGCTGAAATAGTTACGCTATTTGAACGGGTAAACACCCATGATGGAGAGGCAACATAGTCAACTAATAAGTGCACCATCTAAATGAAAGGAAATGGTGACAGTGAGGGTGCTGAGGCAATTGTGTCAGTTTATTCCACTCGACCGAGGGAAGGATGAATACTTGAAGCAATTGTTACGCGTTAAAAATATGTGTGATGGTAATTGCATGCCACATTAAGGTGCTATGGTATGTGCACGATAATGATCGGTGACAGGCATGCGGACAAATAAATGCCATGGAAACTGCCGTGTCTCTGTGATAGTGCAACTGGTGTAAACATTAATAATATCTGGCGTTTAACGTCGCAAAACCACGATATGATATGATTACGAGGGACGCCGTAGTGGAGGGCTGCGTAAATTTCGACCGCCTGGGGTTCCTTAAAGTGCACCAAAACCTAAATACACATGCGTCAAACATTATCGCCTCCATCAAAAAATGCATCCGCCGCGGCTGGGATTCGATACCGCGACCTTCGGGTCAGCCGTCGAGCGCCATAACCACTAGACTACCGTGGCGGGGCTGGTGTAAACGTTAAGCGAGGTAAACGTTGAATGGTAGTAATGAGTGAAAAAAGAGCGCATCTTTCTTCGCCTAAGGAGGCTGGCACCATCAGTTGAGGTAGTGTTTGCTACTTTCGTGGCCTGGTTCACGAGGCCAAAAAAAAAACAAAACAAAAAAGAGCCCGACGTTGGCTTCACAAAACTCTGACAGGCGAATGTTCAAACCAAACTATTCTTTGTTTTCCTCTCCTCTCCTCTCCTCCCTCTCTCTCTCTCTCTCTCTCTATATATATATATATATATATATATATATATATATATAAGTGTAGATTAATGGTTCAATGGGCCAGTTCTTTTCGAGTAGTGGGTATAACACAACGGAGGCGTTCTCAACAGTGATCTAAATATTTATTTCCCCTCCCGAAACTGTTGGGAAATACATATTTATATCACTGTTGACAACGCCTACGTTGTGTTATACCCATTATATATATATATATATATATATATATTGAGAGAGAGAGAGAGAGAGAGAGAGGGATTGCGCGGACTTTCTTTATTAGCCAAAAAAAGCAATAATTAGAACGTCGGTGAAAATAGCGCACAGTTAGGTGTGATTTGAGCATGCCTACATATGCCTCATTGACATTTTAATGATTAGGTCAGTACTTGTCGAATTCGACACATAATTGTGGCTAATTAACTAAACCTCCTTAACGAAAATAATAGTAGCGTCTACTACAGTATACTGGGAGCAATATGCATTAGGCGAGCATCGCGCAACGACGTTCCTCTTTTTTTAAATAGTGCTGCGTGATATTCGGGACACCCTGTGTCTGTATAGATAGATAGATAGATAGATAGATAGATAGATAGATAGATAGATAGATAGATAGATAGATAGATAGATAGATAGATAGATAGATAGATAGATAGATAGATAGATAGATAGATAGATAGATAGATAGATAGATAGATAGATAGATAGATAGATAGATAGATAGATAGATAGATAGATAGATAGATAGATAGATAGATAGATAGATAGATAGATAGATAGATAGATAGATAGATAGGCAAAGGGCAGACAACAGTCAGGTTTGACGTAATGCAGACAGAATGAAGAAACATGTTGCTTTCGCGTTAAGTAAGATTTATATCTTGTTGCATGTCTGGGAATTTGAACCCAAGCCACCGAGGAGACTGCTGTGTACAGCAGTATATGACATCCTAAAACATGAAACCACTAATACAGATAAGTTGGCGTAATGATAGTGGATGCGTCTGGATCATTGCTTACCAGCTGAGATTCTGTAAGAGCACTTACGTAAATAATCCACCCACTGTAATACGGGTGAACGCTACACCGTTTCACGCCTCTTTCTACGTCACTGCCATTGTTGCTGACGTAGCCAAAACTCGCGCACCCAGCACAGATTTCAGCCGGCTCCCCATATTCGATTCCGTGATGTGTACACCGTACCAATCGAGCAGTCGTCGAACTATGTCAGCGGAGCATTCGAGTGCATGCACCTCCTCGGAACACATGGAAGTACACGTGCTCTCCGGAGCCTGCACCCGCGAGCCAATTACCTCTCACTCGAATGCGTTGCGCACACGACGGTGCCATCTCGTCTAGACACCGTTATACCGCCTTTCCAGCCGCGCGGACCTTAGCGATTAAAAGGGATCCGTTACGTCACATAACGCCCGGTCTGTACTCAGTGTGGCCGACACTCCGGCTCAAGAGTGTCAGGTAGAGGTGACTGACAGCTTGCGCAACGCAGGCAACACTGGGCTTGCAAATTAGAAACCGGGTGTCATGCAGGCCAACGGAGTGTGTTGACATCGTTTTCCAGCTGTTAGGGTTAGAACTCGGTGTTCCAACCAGCGGTTCAAGAGCATCGTGTCGTAACAAGGCATTCCTGTGAATGTCCGGCCATCTGTCAACGTCCTACGCGGTTAACCTCATTCACACGGTTACGGGTGTGTTGAACCCGGTTCTCTGAAAGCGACTACGGTCGTTAACGCCGAATCACCTCGTGGGAAGATGTAAGGATCTAAAAGAAGTAAACTGCCATTTGATTTTTGTTTCCAAAATTTCATAACGTTCGCGGCATGTTTGCGAGTTTACAATTTCCGAAAGGGGCAGAAGTGTGACAATTTCTTTTTGTAAAGTGGATAAATATTCTTATAACTGAATTCTGGATAGCAATGATGTTCTGGGGTTTTACGTGCCAGTAACACGACAGGATGATGAGGTACTCTGTACGTAGTGGAAAAGTCCAGATTATTTACCCTACCTGGGCCATAATTCTGACTCAAAATCATTTACACTGGCATTTTTTTTATTTTTTTAAATGCATTTTCGACATAGCCTCCAACGAAATGCGCTCGCTGTGGCTGGGTTTCAAGCCCACAAACGGCACATGCATAGCAGTGGAAGAACGTAGCCGCTAATCGTCTGCAATGGGTGCATTCTCAGTAATATGGCAGTAATTTCGAATGTATTGCGAAATAAAACAGAGCCCTAAGGCTTTTGATTCACAGTTAACCTTGATATGATTAGGTCCTATGGCTGCCTAACATCGAGAGCTTATTTACCGATTAAGGCGGTATAAATGCTTAAATGGCGGGTAAGATTTACAGTGAAATAAGCTATACAAGGAATATCAATCAGAATACTGAAAACACAGCGCATTAATTTGCGTTGGTTAAACAAGAAGGCGTTATTTTTGGCAAGGAGCTTCTGTACTTGCATGACTAATCAAAAACGCCAATTAGAGAAACAACGCACACTGTGTATTTAGACACTGCTTAGCAAAAGAAATCGCTGCAATTCCCAGAAGGGCATCAGAATTTTTTTTTGGCTGCGCCATGTCCTGAACACTCACTATAGTAAGTTCATTTCGAAGCCAATTATGAAAGCACTTCTTAGGAAAGTTCTGGTTCCACAACTTCTCTATCGAGTTTTTTCTTAGTTTTTTTTTGTTTATTTAGTTTTCTTTCGCCTAGTTTATGGTTGCGTGAATCTGAGAACAAAAATTACTTTGGATTACCGAAACACTAAGCGGCGAAACTTTTAATTCCTGCGTTACCTAGCAGTAATACCAGTTTGTTGACTTGAAACTTTCGGGACCGTAATCTCGGGCACGGTACAATACCCCCCTGTTTCGTTTTGCAAATGGGAATAATGCCATCTGCATCATCGAAGCACGTCAAACTTAAGCTACGTAAGTGAGCATGAAATATAATCCATTAGGGATTATCAATATCTCAGATCCTGCGGCAGTGATTAGCAAAATGAGAACGGCGCTATATCTTACTTTGAGGCCGTCTTTTTCATGGCGAAAGTAACTCTGACTCAAGGTGAAGAAAGAGAGAGAAAACAAGAAAGAAAGAGAGAGGTAAAAACGAAAAAATGGCAAAGGCAGTGTGTTTAAGGAGTTTGCGCTTGATTGAAGATGTACAGTATCGCTAGATAAATATTTTCCAGCTTTAGGCGCCTCATACCAAAAGCTCCAGTATCGCTACATAAATACTGACACCGAAGAAAAATATCTCTACGAGAGGACGCTTTAAGTTAATATAAACTACCACTAGTTAGAAACACACTTTCACAAATTGCGGTTCGGTGGGCATACTGGTACGTCCTGAAAGATAACCATAAACCTTCCTGCTGGGATCACAATTAGGAGTTCGCCCGTTTGCACTGTTCCACTGCGTACATTTTCCGGCTAAACGGACCACGCCTTGTTGATTTTTTGAGCCATCTGGCAGGCTTTGGCTATAGATCTACCGCTTTAGTAAAATTCACAGAGTCCTTAATCCATCGACCTAACAAGACACGAAGGCGAAAGACACCTTTTTTTCTTTTTTCTCTGCTCAGTCGATCACATCAAATGTATCCCTGTGGCAGTATTCCAAAACGGGGGCGCCGAGGTTTCGCACTAACCTCCTACTGCCCTGCAGCACAAGGCAGTAGAGAGTGTTAGGTTAGGTTAGTGTTAATGTCATAAGGGGGCAGAGGGGCCCGTTCTGTGAGGAAGACTACTGGTGCGGACGACGACGAAGCGACAAATGAACAAGCTGACATTCGTTATTGCTTTTACTATATTTTACCTTATCTGCAAACTTTAGTGGCTGAAAGCCTCGCATACTGGGTTTATTTTATCTGCCTTTGTGTGACTATGTGGCTGGACGACAGGATTCCACGAATCATTCTCCAAAATGCGGGCTTCAGCTTAGTCGATTTGCCATTGTGCCCATATGAAGTCACACACGTGCTCGCATTCCATCTACGCACTCGAGTTTAAGCAAACAGTTTCTAATCAAACATTTCATGCGGGCGATCGTGCTTTCTGCGACACGTGCAAGGACAGAACTTGGTGTTTGCAGTGACTTCCCCGTATAAACATTTAAGAGAACGCTTCAGCTGTCGTGAAAGGATAACCTGACCGGTATCGGGACAAATATTTCAGCAACAACCCTCATAAAACGAGAAAATAAATGACCGCGCACCAAAGTTGAGGAATCAAGGAGTGCTTGTCCTACCGGGAAATGAGGGCAAGCAAAGGTTGGCGTGTGCGTGTCTGCCGTACTATTTTATCTATCTATCTATCTATCTATCTATCTATCTATCTATCTATCTATCTATCTATCTATCTATCTATCTATCTATCTATCTATCTATCTATCTATCTATCTATCTATCTATCTATCTATCTATCTATCTATCTATCTATCTATCTATCTATCTATCTATCTATCTATCTATCTATCTATCTATCTATCTATCTATCTATCTCATTGCGCAACTCTCTTTCCTTACTGTTTGCTTCCTCCATGCTGGAAATTGGCCTTCATCCACGTGCTTAAGAGAGTTACACTTCAGATGCCACTGGCAACAACGTCTGTCGTGCGTTCATATCCAGGCAACAATAAAATGCGGCAGCGTGAAATAAAGAGTGACCTCGATAAAAGATCAGATTGCTGTATCGGAAACGGTTGATCGCCGACAATCTCACGATCGAGAGAGCATCATTTATTGGAAAATGGCGCATACAATTATGAATATGACCAGCACACCTTCGAGGGCCGCATTTCTGTAAGCTCGTCGGCGTCGAGTTTTTCGCGCACGACGCCGCCAACAAAATCTGTGAGTTGTAAAAGCTTCGCTTTAAAAAAAAAAAAAAGTCGCCCGCATCTTCCCACGGGGCGAACTCGAGTAAATGCGTCGCAGAGTGGTGGGGGTATCGCGTGAATGTTGCGTAATTGGGTATGGTTTGGGTATGATTATTGTTACACGATGGGCACACAAAGTATGACTTGAACGGCTCCAGCGAGCACGAAGTTCCGGGTCCGCAGCTCGCTTCAAACGCTTGCGTTCAACGTCGTATGCTCGTCTCTTCGCAGCCTTGTCTTCTGCGTTGCTTGCTGTTGTTGACGCCGACGACGGTGAGGGTGGGGTAACGTTGCCTTCAACGAGTGGTGGGACGCTTATTGAAGGTAATGTTGCTTCCATCGCATCTACTCGAGTCAAGCAAAGCGTCAAGTCAAGCGAAAGCCAAGTAAAGAGTCCCTTGACTGAATTCCGAACGCGCGCTCCGCCGCTCATTTACACACCGCCCGCGTTCGAGGGAGAGGAGGGAGGGAGAGGAGAGGCTTGCTGCCGGCACGAGACGAGCCGAGCATGCGCAGTGGGGGTGTGTACGGCGCCGCCGACGCCGCAGGTGCGACAAAGAAATGCTCCGCATTAAATAGTTACAGTTTCGCTGAAAAAGCGAAGCAATGAATGCGATGGCAAGAAAAGTGGACCGTGATGGACGCGCTGCTACGCTGCAGAAAGAACTGCCCCCCGGCACCAACTACCGCGCGAGCAGACAGCGGAAGGGCAAGGTTCTCCATGCGCAAATATTAGAATCCGGCGAGCTGGCCGACGACATTTAAATGCGCCCATTGCACTCCTCGCGCCATCTTGCTGGTAATGAAGAAACGCTTATAAGCGCCTGCCGTCTCTGAGTCCTGCCAGCGGTAAAGGGTGTGTATATAACGCTCGCCGTTAGCTACCTGAAGGATCTGCACTTTGTGGCGTAGTGGTTAGCGCCACGCGCTGCGAAGCGAGCAGTCGCTGGTTCGCTTCCGCGCTTCGGAATCATTTTTCTTTGGGACTTATATATATATATATATATATATATATATATATATATATATATATATATATATATATATACAAAGTTGTACATTAACGATGCATGGCGACGGCAAAAACCAGCCGAGACTGTCCATATAATTGCTATCGCAATAAAAACGCACGCAAAACATAGTTGCAAAACGATTTCTTTGCTGTATGCACTGTCGAAGTGAGTCAGCAGTGCCCGGACGAGCTGTGAAATAATAAACTACGTTTCCGGTCCCCGAATATGCAAAATATGCGCTTAGGCACAACGAGCAAAGCTATATTCTTGGTTGCGGTCCTTAAATTAAATATTGTGAAGCAGTGCGTCTTCTGATGCATAGTAGAAAGTGTAGAAATGGTTGTCCTCCCCTGTAGTTTTTTTTTTTTTCGCGTTACACCGCACGAAAGTACTGCGTGTAATCATGGGGAATAATTTAGAGAACTGCGCGGCTGGTAAAACATTGAAAAAGCACCGCGAAATTCGGCAAATGCGCCGGCCCTCCGCTCCCGCTGTGCCTAACGTGCAGGCTACCGAAAAACTGCGACCAAACTTTCGAAAGAACCACGTCTAGACAGAAATGAAAAAAAAGAGAATGGAGTACCTGCAGACCATTATAAATTGCATTAGGATGCATTAGTGTGTACCTTTGCCAGCGTGGTTGGCAAAAATAACGACACGTGCTGAATATGTGAAACAAGTGGCGCTGTGCAGTGGGTGTTTTTGAACGCGTACAGGAGTTAGCGCACAGAACCTTGTTTCGCTTTGTGTGGGTGCATTTCGTGCGTAAACCAAGGTAATTACAGCAGTAGTGTGAACTTTGTCTAAGCGTTTCATGTAGATCAGTAATTCGATGAACTGGTGCCGTAGGCCAGATGTCACGCCGAATACGTTTAACCTTCTAGGGGTGTTTTGTTAGAATACGAGTGTAACGGACTACGTTTATGCTTCCCTTTGCATTTACACAGTGTCTTACGTTTTAGGCTTTGAAAGAATGTCGGCTTATCACCTAGAAGCCCACAATTGAGGTAGCATCAATTATCGGAAAACGGCGCACGCAAATACGCGCGCAACCGGCGCACCTTCAAGGGGCAAATAAGCGTACACTTGCATTTCAGTACACTCGCCGGTGCGGGGTTTTTCGTGAACTATGCCGCCGCCATGGAAATATGCAATCTGCACCGAAGTCGATACAGCTACGCTGACGTAAAATTCGTACCGTCACAGGGGGCAGACGCAGCGGGAAATCGTGGAGGCGGCCCATATCGGCGCTTTCTCCGATACTTGCGTCGGTAGACTCTTGATTGCCTTGCTTGACAAATAGCTTAGGTATCTCACCTTGCGAATATAGTTACGGCCTTGTTAGATTTAACTTTTATTCGCTATCCAGTGGTTATGGTGCTCGACTGCTGACCTAAAAGTCGCGGGATCGAATCGAATCCCCAACGTGGCGGGTGCAGTTCGATGGAGGCGAAAATGTTTGAGGCCCGTGTACTTATATTTAGGTGCACGTTAAAGGCTCCCAGGTGGTCGAAATTTTCGGCGTTCCTCATAATCGTATCGTGGTTTTGCGAGGTAAGACCCCAATAATTATTACATTTTATTTTCTAATCGGACTCTCCTGTATGCGTTGTGTCTTTCCGATGTCGAAGCGAAAGCCTTAGATGCCTCGTCAAGCGCTAAAATTGACCATCACGCCACGATGACTCCCTCATGTACGTCATGATGCCGTCACAGATCGCCAAAATTTGCGAAGTCGTCATGATATCACTATGACGTCATCATGGTCTCACATAACGTGATGGCGTACGATGACGTCATCACATGACATCGTCGCTTGACCGAAAGTGGGCCGATCACGGAGGCAGTGCAAAACCACGTTAGGTGAAGAAAGCTTTCGGAGGGAGGCGGGGGAAGATCAATACATCGACTGAAAAGAAAAAGAAGAAGAAGAGGACGGCTTTCGATTTCGAGTCATTTTAGGCGAATGCATTAGGGGCCCTGTGAGTTTTTTAAGCGTGGTTTTTTTTCACTTGGCAGTCAGGGCTCTTCTCGAGTTCTTACTTTCTTCGCTCGTTTTTTTCGGGCTCTTCATTAAGCATGACTGGCTGGTTTAGACTAATAGCGATCTGCGATAAACGAAAACTAGTATTGATTCTTTCCGCCATTAGGGAGGCGTAGATGGCAACGGCTTGGCCGCTTAACGTTGTGCGAAGACCATATTGAGTCACTTTGTCAGGATCCTCGTCAAAGAGAGAAACAAAATAAGTGAACATCGTGCACGCGTCCGACAGACTACCATTTCCGTGGTCTCGAGCCCTCTGGGCAAGCCACGTGGCAGTATAGTTGGTACCGCTGGCTAATAAATATTGATGCTTCGTGTTTGCTCCGCGGAGACCCAACCCTATCGCAGGCCTCTGCTGACTTCGTTTCCTTGCTCATAGACTGGTGAGGTTGTTCGTGATTGCTCGACTCTAAGGGGACCCCTGCTGAGCTTCATGTTGTTTTTTTATTTTAGCCAGTCTAGTTTTGTAATGACGATACTGTTGTCTGTCATGAGGCGTGCGTTAGACTGAATATGAAGGCGAAAGCCTCATCAAACGCGAAAATTGACCCTCGCCGTCCTGCGTCGGCGGCGTCAACACGAGTGACGCAAAAAGATCATCATCACGTGATGACGTAACCATATCACGTCATCATGACTTCACAGACCGCCATAATGTGTGACGTCACTCAGGCCCGTAGCCAGGAATATTTTTCGGAGGGGGGGGGGGCACTTGCTGAAAGCTTTGACTATTTGAGAAAAACGCCTATTTTCATTATTTATTTTCGGTAAAACACCATGTATCGGTGGCCCGGGCCCCCCTGGCTACGGGCCTGCGTCACATGATGATGTCATCGTATGACACCCTCGCTTGGTCAAAGGTGGTCCGATCACGGAGGCAGTGCAAAACCACGTTAGGTGAAGAAAGCTGTCGCAGGGGGGCGCGGTGAATGAATACCTCGACTGAGAAGAAAGAGAAGATGGTTTTTATCTTCGAGTCGTCTTAGGTGAATGCATAAGGGACTCTGTGAGTATTTGTTTTTCAAGCGAAGATTTTTAGAAGTTACAGATTTCGGCGGCGGCGGCGTCGTACGCGAGTATTCAGGCGTCGGCGAGCGTACAGAAATGAGGCCCCCGAAGATGAACAGGTGGCATGCGTGCTTGTAAGCGCCGTTTTCGAATCACTGATGCTCTCCCGATCGTGGGCTTGTCGGCCTATCAGCCGTTTCTGACTTGGCAATCTGATCTTTTATCGAGGTCGCTTGTCATTACACGTTGCCATATTTCACTGTTGCCTGGATATGAACGCATGACCGTTGCTGTTGCCTGTAGCAGCAGAAGTGTAGCGCTGCTAAACGCGTGAATGGAGGTCCCATTGCTGGCTCGGAGGATGGAAACAGTCAGGAGGGAGAATTGCACAATGCGAAAGAAAGAAAGAAAGAAAGATATATATAGAAAGAAAGAAAGAAAGAACCATACAGCACCAGGGGCTAAGGGCTTCTCAAGCTGCCTATAGCAGCTTTTATCTTAGCCCCTGTCATTGTGTAACGATGTTTACAATAGAAACAAATAAAGAGAAAAAAAGAAAGAAAGAAAGAAAGAAAGAAAGAAGTACGTCAGGCACGCAGACGCAAAGTTTCGCGTGCCCCCATATTCGCAACAGGGCAACGGCTCCTTAATTTTAATTTTTTTTTAGAAATGCGCAGTTCCGTGCCTACTCCTATTCCAACCCCTGTGTCGTCACGTTTGCAAAAGTAGGATGAAGACCAAAACGAAGAGAACGTCGAAATCGTTGTGAACCAAACATCTAAATAAATAAATCGATAAACGCAAATACCGAGGGGAAAAAAGACAACAGGAAGGTCGGTGCATGAGAGTGAGAATGATTTATGAAACTTTATGATATGAGTGGCTTCAATCTGACCCCTTGTGATGACTCGTTTTCGAAATTACTAGGAAAAGCAGAAAAATCGAAGCGATGTACTAACGGTAATGTGCGAACACCGAGAAAGATCGTTGAAGTAGGAATGCGAACGAGAAATTTCTGGCTAGAATGATGCCGAAATAGGCTGCGAAGGCAGACCAACACCGGTCTGGAAAGTTAGAGAAGCACAGGTCTTAAAAATCACACCATCTCCCGCTAAAGGGGACCATGAGGCGATGCGAAGCAGCGTTTCGGCATGTCGAGCCCGCGTTTCAGAGGGCGGAATGGAGAGGGGAGGTGGGAGAGGGGAGAGGAGGTGGGAGAGGGGGAGTGGAGAGGGAAATTCAAGAGGGGAGTGGGAACGTGGAGAGGGGAAGGGGAGTGGAGAGGGGAAGTGGATAGGGGAAAGGAAGATGAGGAGTTGAGAGGGGAATAGGGGAGAGAAGAGTGGATAGGGAAAGGGAGAGAGGAGGTGTGGGGAGAGGGTTTGCGCATGCGCAGTAAGGATGGTCACGCCGCACACCACCAACACCACCACCGGATTGAACTCCGCCATAAGATGCTTCGCATCTAAAAGAGCGGCTTAGGCAGGATGACTACCTGTACGAGAAAAGAAACCAATAGAACAAGTAGAACTCTGTCTACACGAGCAGCATCAATAGATGAGCTGAGTTGCTAACGCGAGATGTCTCCAGTCACGTACTAGCTTGTCCTTTATGAGCTCGAGTCAAGAAGAGGATCAAGTCGTCATTGTTCGGGGGTGTCGAAAAACTCATTTAAGAGTGGGATCGCTTCGCGTAGGGTCTCTTGCTCGTCTGGATCAAAAATGAACTGCAAAAGAATGTAAGACTGGGCAAGTTGGTTGAAGTTCGTAGTTTAAAGACGCGCGAAAGACGAAAGAGCAAGGCAAAGGAGACCGCTGGACCACGCCTTATCTTGTGGTATTTTTTCGCTTGTTATTCCGTATTTTGCGTCTTTAAACAATGTCTATACAAAAAATTCGAGGCGGAAAGGTTGCTTGTCAAGTTCTTCTTCTTGTGTTGTTGTTCTCGTTGAAACGGAATGTCACAGTCTTTCACAAATGTCAGTGGCGTGAGACAATAGTCTGGAAGTGTGCGACATGAGAGGACTGTGGACTTTGACAAGGCGCGCTTTGTGTGATGTGCCGGCCGAAAAAAAGTGTGCTGGACTGTTAGCGCTACTCGGGTCCTGCGAAAAAACTTCAAACGTTTCATCACATCGCTGCGGGCTTGCGTCATCATATTGTAAGCTGCATTGAAAAATGGAATGACAAAAGTATCGACTCGGAGGCGGGGTAGAGCTTTTGTTTTGTAATATTTCATTGTATCAGAAATAAGCATCTTTGCTGAAAAAAATAAACGAAATATCGGTGAAGGACTTTGCGACAGGGACGTGATGGGCGTGAAAGTGGCGGTGTCTCGTTTTTAAATCGACTCGCCATTCGGATCGTGTCGCGTCGACGTGCACTGTGTGAAAAATAAAAGAGAGATTTACAGAAGTGTGCTCTAAAAGCGTTGAAAGTTTTTCTTGAAGACATTGGCATTCTTGGCCGTTACTAGCGCATTTCAGTTTTGTTTTGTTTTAACCGCACAGTGTATAATTATGTGCGTGTGGACCTTTTTTGTCTTGGTTATGCTCAATTTTTTAACATCATCAATAACACATATCAATTTTCTAACCTCATCGTTTGTTCACATATATGTGATTGTTGAATATGTTGTTTTGACTGTTATGTTATGTCTTGACTGTTAAGCTTAGTTGTAGGCTATATTGTATGTACTGTGGGTTAGTTGTGCTTAGAAATTTGGACCCTATGTGCTCTGTGTTAGACACCTCTAAGAGCTAAGAAGTAGCCGGCGCCTTACTTGTGCATCAACATCTCGTTACATCATGTCAATAAAAAAAAAGAGTTCAGCCTTCGAATTCAAAGGCGTCTGATTGACCCTACCTGAGCTTCTCTCTTAAAGTGTGTTATTTCGAAGTTATGGACCACTTTCGTACGCTAATTTCTGAAGAGAGGAATGGAAGTTTCTCCGATTACTTGGGTATGATGGAGTGAAGTACTGATGAGTGAAGTACTGATGGAGTGAAGTATGATGGAGTGAAGTGTGGTACTGTGGAGGCGGAAGACAGCGGCTGGGGCTGCACATTCTGCGGCAGCCGCTTCGCGTCGTTTTCGCGCCTCTGTGCGCGCTGCGCTCGTTCCATTCCCGCTCTTCTTCCTCCGAGCGGCGAACGACACGCGTCCGTCCCATAGCGAGTCCAAAGGGCAAGTGCTGACAGCAGCGCCAGCGCGATCTCTACGTCACGAGGAAAAGCGCTACTGCGATTGGTGGGAAGTGGCGCCGCCGAGTATCGCGACATTCGTGAAAGAGGCATCGGCGGTGGCGAGGGGGCGAGGGACGCCGAAAATTGTTGTTCTACGCGTCTTTTGTTTACAGACACTATACCCAATCACAGACACGATCTAGCCATGTAGAATTTCGCTGTAAATAATTCCAAGTAAATGTAGCTGCCACGAGCGTCAAAATTCATTCGACGTTTGAAATAGGTGTGTTGCACACCCACCGCTGTTAACAAAAACAAAAAAAAAAACAGAAGGGCATTGTTAAGTCTTGTTCCATTGCGTCCGTCAAATTTTCGTCAAATATTTTTGGACAAACGAACAACATACGCGTCATACGCCCATTGATCCCCATATATTGAACTATGGCGATGGGTACTCTCTCATCTTCTATCTCGCGTATTTGGCTAAGGGTCTCCGAGAAGATGTGAATGCGGGGGTGCTGGCAAGCGTCGCTGAATGCCATAGTTATGGAACATCAGTCTGACGGCAGGTGAACGCATGTGCTAATTAGATGCTAGCTGTGTTAATTAGATCCTAGCCGAACTACCATATTTGCAGCTGCATTTGAAGCGCCAGAAAACAAAAAGAACAAAAAAAACGAAAAAAAAAAGAGAGGATAACCTTATTTTTAGGTATGGCGGTCCCTCACCGCCAATTTCCCGCAGGGTGGGTGCCCTCCCAAGCGACTATGTACTTCGTTCTGACGAGCACCAGGCCGGAAGTGCGCTTGTACCTGTCCTACCGGTAGGTACCCGGCGGTAGCAATTCTCTCCCTGCCACAGCAGCGGTGGGTACTCAACTATTTCATTAAGGCTGTGATGGGTTAAGGTACGCCCAGGGGCCTTTACAGAACCTTACGGCGCCACCTTTCGAGACGAGTACCCAGAAACAACCGAGCGCCAGGTCGGTGTACTCCTCTACTCATTAGGATAAACCGGTGGGTTTCCCGTGGGTTTCCGGTGGGTTTCCAGTGGGCAATGGTAATCGAACCCGGTACCTACCGCAGTGGAAGCAGACGCTCAACCCTGTAGCCACCGCTGCGGATTAGCTGCAGCCACCTCTACTACTGCTGCTGCTGCTGCTGCTGCTACTGCTACTAGTACCGCTACTTACTACCAATACTGTCACCACTACGGGCAGTTCTATACTGCCAGTACTACTTGTACCACAATTACTGCTACTTACTATCAGTACTGTCCCAATTACCAGTAGTAACTACCAGTAGTACTATTACTGTCAGTACTACTACTTTTACTTTCACTAATGCTGTCACAACTACCAGTATTACTATCACTGCGAGTACTACTTGTACTGCAACTGCTACTACTTGGTATCAGTGCTGTTATAACTACCAATAGTACTATTACCGCCAGTACTGCTGCTACAACTTACTACCAATACCAAAACAACTACCAGTAGTACTACTACTGCCAGTGCTGTTGCTGCTACTGCTGCTACTACTGCTACTACTACGTCCACCAGTACACTACGACGACCAGCACTGATACTACCACTACTATGAGAAAAACAACAACCACTACAAAAGCGAGAACAGCCATATCTACAACATAACAACAAAGGAAGCGAGCTCGAGCCTTTGATTATAATGAACCAGTTTTCAGACCTGGAACTTCTATCTAGCAATGTCATTACGAAACTGAATGGTAGAACCAGGGCGAGCAAAAGGGCGTGAAGGTTGTACTGCTTCGTCCTACTGCTACTTCTACTCAGTGGCGTAGCCAGGAGTTGGCACACCGGGCCCGTGCCTCCCCACACTCCCGAAATTATTTTGCCATGACATACAGAGCCCAAAATTACACATGACCACAGCTGCCTGCCTGGCTACCACTCCCGATCAAGGAGGTGCCCCCCCGCCCACCCCCCCGAAATAACTTTCTGCCTACGCCCCTGCTTCTACAACTACCACTACTTTCAATATCGCCTCCAAAACTACTATTTCCACTATAAACACTTACCACTACTACTAATAGTACTACTACTACTACTAATAGTAATACTAGTACTGGTACTGCTACTCCTACTACTACTAATATTACAACGACGACTACCACTACTACTGCCGCTAACACTACTGCTAGAACTACTACTACCACCACCACCACCACCACCACCACCACTACTACTACTACTACTACTTCTACTACCACCACTACTACTACTACAGCAATGTAACTACGAAACTTAACGGCAAAAAGAAGACATCAGACGTGCAGGCACCGAGCTTGTGAACTGCACAAATTGTCTTATACACACTGGTACCTCTCTTTGGCTCACGTTTCGACACGCTTGGCCAATGCACGCCTGCACCGATGACATCGTTTATCAAGCAACCGGTGCGCGCAAAAGGGGCGTCAAGATTGTACTGCTTCGTCGAGCCTTGCGTGACGCGTTGCCACGCACTGTAAACCATGCGTTTCCTGCCTGCAACCGAATACACGGCAAAGGAAGGGGAGCCAGGCCCACGTATCTGTGTGACAATCAAGCGTGCGCAAAAAGAAGAAAAAGAAAGAACGTGTTGCGGTTATTGTTTCAGTGACGTCAATGAATTTGTATGACGCAAGTGAGCTCTTTTCCAATCGAAACGTTTCAGTCTCAGCCAGGTAGGTTGAGGGAGCCACTTGCTCTGAGAGAGAGGTAGAAAATGAAGGCGAAGCGCTAATGCATTATCACCTGGGTCTTGCAAGAAATAACGATTTTTTGCCAAGGCACCACCGTGCCAAAATCTCCTTAATGGATCCGAGTACATCAAAGGTAGGAGGCCGTTCTTAAAGCGGTGTCATCAAAAAGGAAGTACACGAACACGCATTCGGTGCCGAAATGCACGCCGTACAATCTCTAATGCCATGTTCCTTGGTGATGACATGCGCAGGAAGCGATTTTTAGAGCCGGAAGTATGTGATGGCCTCCATATTTCTTGACATTACCTGCCACTTTTCAGGCCAATTCTTCTTCTTCCTTTCTTTTTTATTCCAACAGTTAACGATGGAAAATTTCTCCTCGCCGACACTGGAAACTATACCCCAATGGTGAAAACATCCTTCGTCACAGGCATCACTCAAATCTAACAACCTAACCCCGCCATCATGATGAATGCAAATAGCGCGAAAAAACGTAGGACTAGACAAAGAAGGCTACAGCACAAGCGCAGCACAAGCGCAGCATATGCGCTTGTGCTGTAGCCTTCTTCGTCTAGTCCTACGTTTTTTCGCGCTATTTGCATTCATCATGAATTACCAACTCGCCCAACAATCAATCCTTCCCCGCCATCTTCTAATACCGTGCATAAGGGGCACCTAAGGACCGACCGACCGACCGACCGACCGACCGACCGACCGACCGACCGACCGACCGACCGACCGACCGACTGGCTGACTGACTTACTGACTTACTGACTGACTGACTACCGCGTGCGTTGACGTTACTCAAATAAGTGCACTTTGCTAAATTGTGCAGCCTCACAACGGTGATCACACATCTTTACATGTCTCTCGTTTCTATTCTAGCCCATAAATAATGCACTCACTCACTCTCTTTCTTTACTCTTCTTTCAATCTCCCCCATCCCTTCCCCCTGTACAAGGTAGCATACTGGTTATGCCAAACTGGTTAACATACCTGTCTTTCCTCTCTCCCGTTTTCCTTTTCCTACCACTCACTCACTCACTCACTCACTCACTCACTCACTCACTCACTCACTCACTCACTCACTCACTCACTCACTCACTCACTCACTCACTCACTCACGCAATCAATCAATCAATCAATCAATCAATCAATCAATCAATCAATCAATCAATCAATCAATCAATCAATCAATCAATCAATCAATCAATCAATCAATCAATCAATCAGTTTATTCCGCAGTACACTTTGTAAAGGGACCATAGACCCTATATTCTTCGATGAGTTCTCATTACGGACCAGACATCTTGGTCCATGCCTGTTGTAAGCGCGGGGGAGTCTGCGTGTTCTCGACCCGCCGTGGTAATCCACTGGTTATGGCGCTCGACTACTGACCTGGTGGTTGCGTGATCAAATTTAGGCCATGGCGGCCGCATTTCAAATGAGGCAAAAATGCTTGAGGCCCGTGCACATAGACTTAGGTGCACGTCAAAGAACCCCAGGTCGTCGACATTTCCGGAGGCCTTCATTTACGACGTTCCTCATTATCATATCATGGTTTTGGGTCGAAAAACCCCAACAATTATTGCTAGCCTGCATGTTGAATCTGATCACGTAATGAGCACAAAAAAGAGAACGCAACGCGAGCTTTCAGTGTCCAAAGAAGACGCTTCTTTACGACTGCGGAACGCTGATAACCATCGCTGCAAACGCACTCGAAGCCAGAGACCTGGTCGATGGGACCCGGTGCTGGAATTACCCCTCCAGGGACGACACATCGAGCTGTCCGCTGTCCGCGACTTCAGTGCACTCTTTTATTTCGTATCGATTGCTCGTCGTAAGACCATTTGGCCAGGTAAGTGACCGAGGCAGTGAGGCACTCCCAGCCACGCAGAAACATCACCTTTACCATTCCATCTTATCCCTTGCGAATAGATTCGCATTAGCGTGTGCTCATTGGAAGAAGACGCATCGCGGGTTTTTTCCGAGTACCTGATTCGCGCAATCGACTTGACCTTCCTGACTACGCAAAAAAAAATAGTGTTATTGCAACGGGGTTTCGCTTGACGTTTCGGTTAATGACGTCGAATGTGCCCTAAGCGTTCGTTCGGGGTTACACGGCTCCTAACCTTAGGTCCGTTGCAGCTCATCCTCAGGTTCCAACTTCGAGCAAGAAAGCAAAACACACACACACACGCATGCACGCACGCACGCACGCACGCACACACACACACACACACACACACACACACACACACACACACACACACACACACACACACACACACACACACACACACACACACACGCACACACACACACACACACGTACGCACGCACGCACGTATCGATCGGTGAATATAGGTTGGACCGCCCCTCGTGGAAGTTGTCCAGAGATCAAGGGTTTTAAGGAAGATTGATGCGACTGACCATTGTGCGGCCGTTGTGTTCTTAAAGGAGCCGCTCATGGGGCAGCTATGGGATCTTTCCCACTGTGTTTTACTTGCATTCTTTGTAAGATACCTACGGGGAGGTCTGACGAGATTTCAGAGGCAGCCTCAAAGTTGCTCGAACACTAACTAAGAGAGGTGTATACCGAGGGATTTCGGCCACACGCGGAAGTCGTCAGAGACATGCAAACTAAGCCTAAGTTTCTCCTTGGCTAACCTCTTTCCAGTGCCCTCTGCAATGCAGACATGATGTATAGAAAGTCAGTGACAGAGTGGAGGAAGATAAGGCGAGGGTGTTAACGGATGGTACTCGATCGTATAGTAAAGGTACGTTGTCGTCCTACCAACCCCCTGCATTTGAGAAAGCACGAATTTCACATCCAGTGCGGTGAGGTAAAGCGCCAAGCTTTCCAAACTGTATCGTGTAAGCAAAAACTCACGGGATCTCATATGCATTCACCTAAGATGAATCGAAGGCGAAAGACACCTTTTTCTCCTCACTAAACTGTATTTATCCTTCCGCTCCCGAAAGCTTTCTGCATCTAGCTCGATTTTGTGCTGCCTCCGGGATCGGAGGCATTGCAAGCTTTCTGCACCTCACGTGCCTCCAGAACCGGCCCACATATGACCAAGCGACGAAGGCGTGTGATGACGTCATCGTGTGACGTCAATGACATAAAAATTTAGCGGTCTGTGACGTCATGATGACGTGTAGGACGACGTCATCGCATTGGAATCTTATTTTTGGGTCACTCGTGTTGACGCCGATGGTCACTTTTCGCGTTTAATGAGGGGACTGAGGCTACGACCTTAATAGCACAAGGAATACATGCCAAATTCCGAACTAAGTACTCTCGAATCACGAGATAACGCGTCTCCACTGACGCTGCAGTTCTGTTCGTGCTGTTATCCGCTCTAACCTTTCTAACAAGTCAACATACCTTGACGGTCTGTTGTGAGACCACCACCTCCTTTTCAAAGAGTAGACACCGAAATAACGAACTCTGTAAACGGATATGCATGCGGTTGGCGTCTAAACGCGAACTACGCCGGCGATATCGAACGCTTTTGTACGCCCTAAAGTGAACGAGAAATGTACGCATTTCAAGCTTTCGAAATAGCGAGAAATGACATCAAGATAAAACGATGCCGTCAGGCTTGAGACGCCGAGTTTAGAGACGCCGAGTCCGTTAACCACACGCCGCCTTTTTTTTTTTTTCTTTTCTTCTTCACTTTCAGAGAAACGCAAACACATATGCGGTCTGAGAGCTGTCCTTTTATCCATGAAGTGGGCTGCGTATTTCCACAGTTCAGCCTCTGTGAATCGTGCGTCTTCGACCCGGGAGGCGCCCCCAGAACGTGCACCACAGGAAAGGGGGGGGGGAGGGGAGGGGTTCAACCCCCACGTTTAAATCTTCAGTTTTGCATGGGTATGTATACACGCGCACACACAAACGCACTCGCGAACATACATAAGGGGCAGTTCAACAAATACTACGCACTTTTCTGCAAAGTTAAACAGGACGAAAGAGAACGCGAAAACACGCATGTTTTCTTGTATTCGTCGCGTTTTCATGTGTGTTAATCTTTCGTACTGTTTAACTTTGCATATGTCGCACATACTTACCCCCCCCCCCAAAAAAAAAGAAAAAAAGAAAAAAGCACTTTGAAACTACGCACTCAGTTTAATAACTAGCTCGACGAGACGGCGGGAGATCGTGTGCTGAAGCTTTTGACGCATTATTGTTGGCGATGGGACTGGTGAAATAACGAACAGGGCAGCGATTCGTACTGCTCGTTGTTTAATCTATCTGGTAGTTTCTCGCTGATTCGTCATAATTTACGTGAACTAACTAGCCCGGCCGTAAACCACTGAGCCTTTTTTTTTTTTTTAGAGCACGTGCTGATGCACGTAATCGCTGACGGAGAAATAGAGGCTCCCCTAGCGGCCGAAAGTTGAATCTCCTTGATGGAAGGTGAAGTGTTGATCGAGCAGGCCTGGCGTGGTGGATTACTTTAATGGCCGGTTCCATTCCATTGCACATGACACGTGTGCATGGATAAACTACGCCGTTTGGTAATTAAGGGATCATTACTCGTTCGAACATCATCTGGACAGCTTCTATTTACACAACAGTAAAAGCCGATCGATTGTTAGGAGAATGGCTCTGCCACTTCCGAATGCTCTTTCTGCGCGCCATTTTTTCTTTCCTCTCACGTTGTCACGTTCAGGAACACCTGGCATTCAAAGGTTACAGTAAGCCGTTTAACTTTAAGCACGCCACAACAATTTGAGGCGCCCAATTCTTTCTAGACTTCCCATCAATTTGACCTCGTCGTTCTTTCAAAAAAAGGTTGGAGAAGCTTTCACTAAGTCGCGCTAGGCATGAAAACGGCGAAACTGGACGATTCTGAAGTCTAATCTGGTTGATTTTAGGTTGTTTCTAGGCTTTAGCTGGGTTAGTCACGACACGAATATCCAAACTCTAAAACAGAGCATTCGCACCTCTCATAGAACGACCCTTTCTTTATCTCTGCTTTTTTTTTTTCTCTTTCTTTCTCTTTATCTCTCTCTTGATCTTTCTATTTCTTTATATCTCTTTCTCTCCTTTTTTCTACATCTTTCTCTGGCTTTCTGTATTTTTATGTCTTTATTCCCATTCTTTCTCTCTATTTTTCTGTCTGCCTCTTTGTTTCTATAGTTTTCTATCTCTCTCTTAGTGGACCAGTGGTAAGCAGTGGTATTTGCCCAATTTCTGTCGCACATACCCGTTCATGACGATGATGATAGTTTTCTGATGGGCCGCACACATTACGGCTAGCTTCAACAGCCTCGCCGTTAAAATTCATTCATACAAATTTCTTCCATTGCAATGCTTATACCAGTCAGACCTACCAAAACACTAGACTACATTGCAGGAAATGACGGTACACATGTTCAGCGTTCAGCTTGAATACAATGAAACGTCACGTGTTTGAAGCGTCAACTAATACGGGCGCTCCCATTTCAGGCTGTATATCTATTCACTACGGACTCTATCCGTGGTGATCAGTGTGGCCACCCTGGATGTATTGGACTCCGAGTTATTATATCATTTATACGCCAGCGATCACATGTGAACAAAAATGTGTCTGGGGATTTTTTTTATTCTTACTCTTTCATTTCTGATTGCCTTTTGTTTTTCTTTTTTCTGCCTTTTCAGTATCACTACAATGACGTTTGGATAGCTGGCTCTGACGTAGCCTACCTTCCCTTGTTTTCATGTCTAAATAAAACGAACAAGCTCGCGTTTAACTTTTAGAATAAATTCTGCAAAGACATACGGGGTAACATTTTAAATAAGCAACTTGATATAGGCACCCAAAGCCATAAATCGCAGCAGCCAGGACACGTGCCTTTTCACTGCTTTTGTCGTGAAAATACAAGAACCACGTCCCAAAAATGAACGATCTAAAAGCACCTGGCGGAATGCTGCATTTTTTTTCCCGAAGGGTGAATGTTTTCCGTAGCTTTCGCCAATCAAACGAATACTCTCACCCTGCTGGTTTCTTTTATTGTTATTATTTTGTTAGAACGTTCTTTCGTGAAAGAAATACGCGTTGCTCCAAAAAGCTTTCGTCGCATAAATTCTGGAGAGAATAATGTATGAACACCATTTGCCGTTACCTGGACTGTCGTTACCTGGATACTAGACAGAAAAAGAACTTTATTGACCTGGACGCCAGTAGAAAAAGGGTCATTCTAATGCAGTCCCTCCGAAAAACACCCCGTCGAATGAATCCAAAATGAACACATGCCTTGGAGTTTTTTACACTCCGTTAGAGTTTGGAACATTTCTCTTAAACCTTAAAACTCTTTCGAATATGTAAATTTTGAAATGATGGGTGTGTGATGCAGTACCCGAGGGGGCGCACCGATGCTCTCGATCCATAAAGATGAGTATTCCGCTCTTTCTTACGCATTAGTGTGGAACGCTTGATTTGAATTTTGTATGCGCGTGTGACCTTCGATCATATGATGTTTTAAAACGTCCAGTGCAGTCGTGAAAGAATAAGCTATATGCACATATATCTGCGAGCTTTTGTCGTGCACATATTCGAAGGTTTCATTCCTACAACAAAATGCGCATTGATAAAGTATGTCTCGTTTATTAGCAGAAAAATCGAAACGCGAAAAAGAAAGGTCTTTAATTTCTTTTGATAATAAGTGCTCCTCTTTTTTAACACGTCTTCTTTGGAGAAGCCTTCTTTAGAAACAACTGGCTTCAAAAGAAAGCCATTTCAACTTGTTCTGTTGATGTCTATCCTCTGTCACGATTCGAGACATAGTGGCGCTTTGTCCATAATTAGAGCTCGAGACATGTTGAATGTTTCCTTTTGTTGTAAACTGTTTAGGCGAAAACCTCAGATGCCTCATCGAACGCGAAAGTTGATCGTCCACGTCTACATCGGCAGCGCCAAGACGAGTGATGCAAGAAACCATAATCGCGGCATGACGTCACCATATGACGTCATGATCACGTCACTGATTGTAAAATTTTTGTGGCGTCACATAGCGTGGCGTCACATGATGACCTCATCATATGACCTCGTCGCTTCGTCAAGGGTGGGCCGATCACGGAGGCAGTGCAAAACCACGTTAGGGACAGAAAGCTCTCGGAAGGGTGCGGGGTAGAATCAATACATGGAGACAGAAGAAAAAGAAGATGTCCTTCGCCTTCGGGTCGTCTTAGGCGAATGCATAAGGGACTCTGTATACATTATGTTTACACGCCGTAAAATGTGGCTCAGGAGCCTCGACTCACACTTGCAAAAACGTCTCTTGTTATAACTGCTCGTAGGAGAAATCTTTCAGCCGATCGTGATACTGGGCATGTTGTTAACGAAGCCTTATGACCCACGGTAGGAAGCACTTGTACGAGCTCAAATAAGCAAGAACGAGGCCTTCAGAAAGTGTACCCCTCTTACATTTTTTTGGAACGATGATACAACGCCTTCACATGGTCCAAACGTGCTCAGTCTGCTGCTCAGTCCGCTCAGTCTTAGCAGGCGTGGCTGTGTAGCCGTGTGCCCCAATAGCTGCTTTCCGAGTGTAGTGGTCCGGGTTCAAAGCCAGTAACTCTCCAAGAAAACTTTTCTTTTATTCATTTCATTATGGCGACGATCATATCACGTGACGGAGGAACAGGCGGATAGTTTTATCGTTGATTCGACATAGAAATGCTTACCCGTTTAAAATTGCAAGCGGAACCTGTCAAGAACCTGTCAAAGAAGCTGCCAGGAACCGGTCAAACACATGTGTTTAAGAAACACAAGACATAACACTTCGAATGTGTCGACAACGACGTAGACGACATTCAGTCGTCGTGCCGCCGTTCTTACGTGACACAAAAAAGGGCCGCTGCTTGAACGACTGACTTGGAGAGCATGCCGGCAACATCAGGTCTTCCACAAGCAAGGCCTTGGCGGCGCATTGTTTGTGTTGTGGCTGTGCTTAGCTCTTCGAAAACTGTGGGGTCCCGACGCGATGTTCAAATCGGATCGAGCGTTAAGTCTACGAAGCCTTCATGATCAAGAAAAAAATAGAACACGCGCGTCAGCGAGCCGCCCATCGCGCTTGTTGAAAAGGAGATTGCGCATTTGTCGGGTTAATGGTGTTATCAAGACACGTGGTGGACATTACGGCTGTTACTTCCGCACCGTATCATTTGACAGCCTTACGTTTTCTTTTCTTATTTGTAGTATATATTTTCCGTTGCAATAAATTTGCACACAGTTGTTCGTCAGCGTTCGTGTTGTCTGCTCCTCACCCTCCGTCCTGTTTTCGCTGTTTTCATGGAAGGAACCCTTCCCTGACGAAGACAATATATATTACCGTGAAACAAAACCTTTTCTCTCTATTCCCGTTTCCTCTTTCGAGCTGCATATCAGAAACAGCTGTATTCACGCCGTCTCTGCTTATGGCTTGAGCGACGATATGCAACAACAGGAGAATGGAAGCGCGAAAATAATGGCATACAAGCCTAGTTTTACTTTTGTCTTTTGTAATCCATACGAGCGTGCCACTGGCAACGTGTTCCGGCGAAAGGGTGTCATCGCAGTGGGTGGGAACCTACGTCGCTCTCGAAGAATGGACTGTTAATCAGCTTAATGGAAAAGCTCGCGCTGTACTCCCCAACCACCCCATCTCGCATAGAGTGGAGGCACATTTCCGCGCTGAGAACACACAGCGTTGAAGCGGGTGCATCGTCAGCGCCACGCTGTCAGAAGCGGCGGGAGATGCAAACACACAAAAAGCGAAAGGCTGCGAAAACGTGTCGCCTGCTTGCCGCTGTTGCGTCCTTCCTTCATTCGCGTTGCTTCATCTTTTGTTTGTTTGTTTGTTGACGACACCAACAGTGTGTGGGGGTCACGTGATGCAGGTTACCTAGTGCTTGTCTTTCTTTTCAAATCTGGTATGTTTTTGGTCCTTTTTTTATTGCGGGTAACCTGTCACGAAGATCAATGTAAGAGACATGCTGGGAAAGTCCATTTTATGCTTGGAAGTTTAGTTGAAGGCAGCTTGAGACTTACTTGACAAGGGACACACATACAGTTCTTTGCAAGGAGAGCTCTGTATTGCAGAATAATAGATAGGGGTGAGGAAGTTAGTTTGGGTTGCAAATTGGTTGGGTTCATAAAGTTTGGGTTCACAGCGCATGTCCTGTTCCTTTTGTATTCGTTCTAGCACTGTTTTTTCATACTTATGAAGGAGAGTCTTGTTCAGTTAGTACCTTTTGGTGGACTTCATGCGTTGCTAATTGTAGTAGACGCATTCTTCAAGAAACATGCGAAGTCATCGCAGCTTCACAATGTTCACGCAAACATTAATTCCCGATGGGTACTTGCATGTTGCGCTTAAAACAGGAAGCAGTCGTTGCTATGGCGATGAGGAGTGTTTCGTCGACCTGTTTGATCGTTAGTAAGAGTAGCTTGTCGGGGTAACTGGTACGTGGAAACAATAAGAGAATGCAGCAAAGAGGTAAAACCGAAGAAACCAAATCAAGAATTGTAGAGAGGTTGATGGCTGGACTAACAGCCGTAGTTCATAGCTGCACCGGGTTACAATGGATTTGGTTGTTTTTTGTGTAATAAACTTAATGAAATATTATAAAATTTCAAGCACAATTTCAAGGATGTTTACGTTGGTGATTGCTTGCTGTTCAGGCGCCCTGATGTGTAAATTGGCATAATGATGGCCTAAATAATTTACTCAAACTGTCAGTGAACATTGTTAACCATAAAAGACAGAATCGATGTACGCATCGGGCAATCGGGTTTACGTGAAGCTAAATCAAGTGTAACAGATAAGATCTTAGCGCCACAGGCCGGTGGTCAGCGCAGGTTATTCCGCATTCGGAGGAACTCGTTAATGGTCGGTGTGCGTCGCTCAGCGGGACCCAGTGGTTATTACCTAATGGTTTCCGGGTGTCCAGTAGTGCATTATAAGTCATTAAGACCACGCAAACACTGCGTGCGCAGTGCGATATGCGCCGCAGAGTTTGTTTATCTTTCCAGGAAACCATCTACGAGACGCAAAACGTAACGACATGTAAAGAATAATGACACCATGCCTCTAGCCATCTTATCTGTACCCTGCTGACGAACATACAGGTGTCCCATGAAAGTGCTGCTTGTCAAACCAGAAGTGCGTTGTAGTGATATATACAAAAGTGCGCGTGAACACGAAAAGTGCGTGCGATAGCGGTGGACAGCCAATATGTCGAGTCAATATGTCGGTTATATGTCTAGCATATTATTAGCGAAGAGCGACTGAACATGACGCTATGGGGTGACGTCATCACGTCATGAATTTTTGCAGCACTCGCGCTGACGCTGACACCGCCGCTGCCGACGCCGCCGAAGGCCAGGTTTCGCGTTTGGCGAAGTATTTAAGGCTTTCGCCTAAAAAAAAAACGAGGTAGCATTTCGGGGCAGCTTGGTTCTGATACGAAGGACTTCGCTCTTTGCACCTGTCACGTATATGGGCGAACGCGATCAGTAACATGAACATTTTTCTCGCATGTATTTCAATGAATATGAGCTCCGCTCACGTATCAGACAGTCACCAACTCGTAATGCGCATACGTCTCTACATTACGATCTGTCATTCATCCACATAACTTACTCCGTGTGTATTGGAAGAGTAAATTTAGAATAAGACATCGTACGCTGTCCCCGCGCAACACTCTGAGTAAGGAGAGAGTATGTGTTATCTTTTTCAGTGAGTCCAGTCTTGTCCTGTATCTGACTCTCTTCAAAGAGACCCTTTAGCTGTCTTATGAGTTCCCCAACTCTACGACGAGAGTATAATTGTCTCAAAAGAGAGTTCACGTGTCTCTTTAAAGAGGGTCATATTCGCGGCAAGTCGGCAAGTCAGAACTCCCAAAAAAACAGTCAAATGACTATTTTTCTTCTCAGTGTGAAGGACTGAGGAAAATATGCACGTGCCGTTCCAAGTGAAGTGCCCGACGTGTTGGCTAATGGGAACACTTCACTAAGAGATTCTTCGTTGGCGTAGGTGCCCGGGTGTATGAACTTGTGCAAACATATGTTCTCCTTTCTTCGATTTGCAATGCCGGTCTCAATGTATGCGAAATTCATGCAGCGTTGGATGATCCATAATGCACGTCACTGAGCCATGAGTCGAGTACACAGAGATATGCAGGGCCGAATACACAGTGAATATGGTTCATTACACAGTAAACGCTAAGTGCTGACAAGACACTACAGATAATATATTGTTACGGTGAGAGATGTTTATTTTACAAGGCGGGATGATGGATGGTCGCGGAAGGCTTAGCCCAGAATCCAACTCCACTTCTTCCTTCTTCTCTTTCACCCTTCGTCGAAAGTCCAGTATCAGTTCCCCCGTTGCAGACGATGCCCACCGGGCGAGTCAATCAGTGTCGCGCGTGATATGGCTTCAAACGGGCGACATGCACGACGTCAGTTCTTCTGGAGCGACGGCCGGTTGATGTGAGCCGTGAGACGACGTACGTAACGTCGCTAAGGCGCGACAAAACGACGAAGGGACCTGTGTAGCGGGCCATAAACTTTTGATACAAGCCACGCTTGCGGTATGGAGTCCACAGCCACACCATATCTCCTTCACTGTACGAGACATGTCGATGTCGCTTATCGTAGCGGGCCTTCGAACGGTCTTGGGATGCGAAAGTCCGGAGACGTGCGATGCGCCTTGCTTCCTCTGCGTGACAGAGGGTCTCTGCAAGAGGTGGCGTTTCCTGACCTGAAAACGGGAGAATGGTGTCAAGAGTAGTGCGTGGCGGGCGGATGTAGAGAAGGTAAAACGGGCTAAAACCGGTGGTCTCATGCAGCGCAGTGTTGTAAGCGTAAGTCATAAAAGGTAAAATAGCGTCCCAGTTCTTGTGCTTGGAGTCAACGTACATAGCAAGCATGTTAACGAGCGTCCTGTTGACGCGCTCAGTCAGTCCGTTGGTCTGGGGATGGTACGAAGTGGCGTGACGAAACTGGGAAGCAGACCGGCGGAGGAGCTCTTCTACGACGTCGGCGACGAACTGACGGCCACGGTCACTGATAATCGCGCGAGGCGACCCATGCCGGAGGATGATGTAGCGTAGCATGAAGTCCGAAACGTGATCGGCCGTTGCGGCAGAGATGGCTGCGGTTTCAGCATAACGAGTGAGGTGGTCAACACAGATTATAATCCAGCGGTTCCCAGTGATCGATCGCGGAAAAGGGCCCATCAAGTCAATACCTACGACCTCAAAGGGGAAACACGGAGGCGGTATGGGATGGAGAAGTCCCGGCGGCGCACTAGTTGGACGTTTGTATCGTTGGCATTGCTCACAACTCGCGACATATTTAGCTGTATCTTGACGCATGCGTGGCCAGTAAAAACGTTCCAGTGTGCGGCGATGGGTCCTGGCAAATCCCATATGTCCGGACGTTGGGTCGTCGTGCATAGCTTGCAGCACGTTGGGTCGCAAAGCCTTTGGGACAACCAAAAGTAGGCGGGCCCCCTGTGCAGCAAAATTTCGCTTGTAAAGAATGTCATTCCGTATAACGAAAGGGGACTGATGCGGCTTATCGGTGGCAGATGAGAGAAAAGGAGCCAGACTATGGTCTTTGCGTTGTTCAGCATGGAAGGTGGCCAAATTTGGAAATGGTGAGTCAAGAGCTGCCAGACAGTCGTCTAAATTGTCGGCGTCACATTCAGTCGTGGGAAGGGGAAGTCGCGACAGGCAGTCAGCGTCCGCGTGACGGCGGCCACTCTTGAAGCACACATCAAAGTCATATTCTTGCAAACGTAAGGCCCAACGTGCAAGACGGCCGGAAGGATCACGGAGACCAGTGAGCCAACAGAGTGAGTGGGGGTCTGTGACGATAGCGAATCGGCGGCCATAGATGTACGGGCGAAACTTGTGCACGGCAAAGACGACCGCCAGACATTCTTGCTCTGTAACGGTGTAATTGCGCTCAGCTTTACTCAAACAACGGCTTGCGTAGGCAATGACATGTTCGACAGCTCCGTGACGCTGAATTAAGACTGCGCCGATACCAATTCCACTGGCGTCACTGTGCACCTCAGTTGGGGCTGATGCGTCAAAATGGCGAAGAATAGGCCCGGAAGTGAGTAGAAACTTCAGCTGAGAAAACGATGACTCGCATTCTTTCGTCCACTGGTAAGGCACGGCTTTGTTAAGCAGATGAGTAAGCGGTTGAGCGACATCAGCGAAGTTAGGAACAAAGCGCCGGAAATATGAACACAGGCCCAAGAAGCTTCGAAGTTCTCGTAGCGAGCGTGGTTGAGGGAAGCTGCTGACTGCGGTGATTTTATGGGGATCAGGTCGAACGCCGTGCTTGTCTACGAGATGTCCAAGAACTATAGTCTCACGATCACCAAAATGGCATTTCTTTGAATTCAAGGTAAGTGCTGCTTTCTCAAGGCACGTGAGAACAACGTCAAGTCGACGATTGTGTTCCTCAAACGTGCGGCCAAAAATTACGACATCATCAAGATAACAAAGGCATATTTCCCATTTTAAGCCACGGAGAACTGTGTCCATAAAGCGCTCAAATGTGGCAGGAGCATTACACAAACCAAATGGCATGACATTAAACTCAAATAGACCGTCTGGAGTTGTAAACGCTGTTTTTTCCTTGTCGGCAGAGTGCATGGGAATTTGCCAATATCCAGATCTCAGGTCTACAGAAGAAAAATACGAAGCAGAGTGCAGACAATCGATAACATCGTCAATTCGGGGAAGCGGATATACGTCTTTTTTTGTGACAGAGTTCAGCCGCCGGTAATCTACACAAAATCTCCAGGAACCATCCTTCTTCTTTACAAGTATAACAGGCGCCGCCCAAGGGCTAGATGACTCCTGAATCACTTTCTTTGCTAACATTTCTTCCACCTGCTCAGCAATAATTTTACGCTCAGACGGAGATACCCTGTACGGTCTCTGGCGGATGGGATGGGCGGAACCAGTATCAATCACATGGCGAGTGCGTGAAGGTGGTGCAGAAACTCCGTGGCCATTCAGCGCGAAATCAAATACGGATGCATGGTTGGAGAGAATCCTAACTAACGCTTGTCTCTTCTCTGGCGATAGCGACTTGTTCACCATGCCCATAAATATGTCATCACTGGGGCGGGCCACATGGGATGCATCTTTGTTGTCGTCGCTAATGACCGCGATGTTGACGTTACTTCTTGGGTCTACTTCAAACACAGCCAGCCGCATTCCACTAGGCAGTACAACCGGCTCGAAAGAGGAGTTGATCACCCATAGCGCGGATTTTCCACTGCTCGCAGAAATCACACAACGCGGTACCAACACATCCTTCTTGGCACAGCTCAGCTGGATCGGGTCAACAATAACATCAATTTTATCCGCTGCGACACCACAAACGTCAACTGGCACTCCAACTATGGACTGCGCCGGCAGAATTATGTCATCAACGACAGCAATTGTCTGTTGGCCGCGCGTGGCCTCCTCACAAAAAGCAGACAGTAAAACTTCGCCGGCAGCGCAGTCCACGGTGGCTCCGCATTCTTTCAGGAAGTCGATCCCCAGGATAACGTCATGAGTAGAATTCCCAAGAACTGCGAACTCTGCCTGGAACAATTTTGCGCCAAAAGTAACAGTTGCAGTGCACACTCCCACTGGGCGCAATGGTTCCCCACTCACTGCACGAAACGTTGTGTTGGTTCCCCAAGAGAACATCACTTTCTGACCGAGTCGAGTCTTAAAATCGCTGCTCATAACGGAAACAGTTGCTCCCGTGTCGACTAAAGCTGAAGTGGGAACACCATCTATAAGAACACGGACCTTATTCTGCAACATGGAAACTGGTGGAGGCATATCTTCGTGCAGTGAAAAATGTCCGGCGACCTCACCTCCATCGGCCGCGGCGCCTAGTTTCCCGGCGGAGGAGAGGTGAGACGCCGACGACCTGGTGATGGTGATCGACGCTGGCGGGAGGTTGGTGGCGTCACACTCCGCACAGAAGCAGGCGAATCGCTGCGGTAGCTCTGTTGGATGTCGTTTCGGTAGTAGCTGTTCGGTGGCCAGCGATAGTCACCACGTGTACTTGTGCGACGTGAGGATGCAGGGGGTCGTTCATACTGCGGTAGAGGCGCCCGACGTCGCTCCGGGCAGAAGCGGGCTATATGTCCACGAACGCCACAGTGGAAACACACAGGCGCTTCACGCACCACACGCTGCTGAAGGCAGTCAGCAGGATGATCTTGCCACGCTGTGATCTTGCCACCCCGCACCTCCACCAATTCTGTTCGAAAGTCCAGTATCAATATGCATTAGGCATGTTTAGGTATGTTATGTGTAGTTATTTTGCAAGCTGAATTCTATGGCATGACATGCCGTTTAGGTATGCTGTGTGTGCAGTAAAGAAGTGTATCACAAAAAACTGGCATAGCCAGGAGAAGGAGGGGAATTCGAACCAACCCCCCCCCCTCGAATTTTTTTTCCATTTTGCATGTGTGTTAACACGCGCACATACAAACGTACAGATATGCATAACGAATGAAGGAACCCATCTTTCTGTGTTGCTAATAATAATTGTTGGTGTTTTACGTCCCAAAACAACGATATCATTAGGAGGGGCGCCATAGTGGAAGGCTCCGGAAATTTCGACCACTTGGGATTTTTTTAACGTGCTCTAAATCTAAGTACATGGGCCTCTAGCCTTTTTCTCATCGAAAATGCGTCCGCCACGGCCGGGATTCGACCCCGCGACCCGCGGGTTAGCAGACGAACACCATTACCACTAGTCCACCGATGTGGCTGTATTGTAAGCATATAACTCCGAGATAACAAAAATTGGGAAATTCAGTTATATTGGCATCTGTAAAAGCTTGTGGATGGTTCTTCATCTACTTATAGAAGGGCCTTGCAAAAGTGTTGTAAAATCTGTATTGATCGTCAGCTGTCGAAATTGCTCATTTCCACAGCACTGAACAATTTTAATAAGCTGTAGTGGTATCACTTTAATTAGTCTGACTCATTAGGGAGATCACAAATACAGGTGTATGAACATGCCTGAGTGGGCACATAGTTCAACGACCTAGGTAGCTCCAACACGTTAAACAAATACAAAAATATGGAACGTCGTATGTTCTTGAAAATCTCGAAATCATAGCAAAGCAACTATAAGGCTAAATGTACACTTGGAATGAAAGTGAAGGAATGAATACAATGACCTTTCTTCGCCGCTGCAAGTGAAGTATTGATGAATCAATACCGCTAAATTACATTTTGTGAACGCTCTCGGAAAGGCGTTGATCTCGGGTTGCAACACTGGAACAAGACGAATTTTTCATCAACGGGAAAACTTTTTTCCTGAGCAAAGCATACGGGCTTTCTTTATCCATTCATGGTACAGACGATTCGATGCCCATGTTTTTCTTCTTATCTCTACTGAACCATTATCCACCTTGCGAGCCTTACAAAAACAACTCATTTGCCAATATGCCGTTTTGTGAGGTCTTCATTATTTCGACGAATTGTAGCCTGCAGGCAAGTGCACTCACGAAGCGTAATTACAGCAAAGCTGCGGGGTCAACATTAGATTATACTTTTTTCAGACTGCCTACTGCCAGCCACAAGACTACAAATCACATCACCGCCATTCAAGAAGTGTCGATCTTTATTCATAGCGGACATAAATTATGTAGACGAGAGCGAGCCTGTTAATCAACCACTGTAACATTGCTTCACATAACAGAGTGTTCTTGCATGAACATGTATATTACACGAAGGTATACATGTGTACTGTTTTATCAAAGGCCTGTGTGCCTTCCTCCTATGTGCTGCCATAGTACTGACTGCCTTTCGGGGTACTTCAATGAAATAATTGAATGAAAGCATCCAGGGGCGTAGCCAGAAATTTTTTTTCGGGGGGGGGGGAGGGGGTTCAACCATACTTTATGTATGTTCGTGCGTGCGTTTGTATGTGTGCGTGCCTATATACGCAAGCAAAACTGAAAAATTTCGGGGGGGGGGGGCTTGAACCCCCCAACCCCCCCCCCTTGGCTACGCCCCTGAAAGCATCAGAAACTCACAGGGTCCCTTGTGCATTCCCCTAAAGACGACTCGAAGGTGGAAGCCATCTTGTTTTTCTTCTCAATCGATCCTGCTCCGCCACCCTCCAAAATCACGGAGGCAGGGCAAAACCTAGAGTGGTTTTGCACTGCCTCCGTGATCGGCCCACCTTTAACCAAGCTACGATGTCATGCGGTTACGTCACGTGACGTCGCGTCAGAATTTGTGACGTCATGATGTCGTCACAAGTTTTTGAGACCAGTGACGTCATGATGACGTCATATGGCGACGTCATCACGTGATGATGATTTTTTTTTTCGCATCACTCGGGCTGTGTCCGACGCCGCGGGACGCCGACTCCGACGGTCAGTTTTCGCGTTTGATCAGGCATCTATGGCTTTCGCCTTAATAAATAAATGACTCTCATGGCGCGTTCGCACTTGGCGCCGAAGGGGTGCGAAAGCGGCAAAACTCGCCGGAAATTCACTCGCTGCGCCGCCTAAGCGGCCGGAAAACCACGCGGCGAGCCGGACGCGAACAAATCGGTCCGAGACCAATTTTTCCGCCCCGCGAAAGCGGATCGCCTTTCCGCTTCACGGGAAGCTGTACTTTGGCTGCGCTAGCTTAAATCACGTGACGTAAACGACCGGCCGCAACTTCAACATGGCAGCCAAGGCGTCGGCGGTGGCTCGCATCGGCGCATTTGCAAACTACCCGTGCAGAACAACAAGACTTACAGCCTCGACAAGGACGCATTCCTCGAGAACCCGGTTTGGATTACGATTGACGAGAACACTGGATGTAGAAGAAGGTGTAGAAGCAGCGAGTCGGCGTGCCCCAACGCGTCTCGCTTTCGGACGGCCGGGTTAATCCGAAGCCGCAGCCGCATCTGGCGTGTCCGCTTGTGTAGATTCTGCTGGTGTATCTCCCCAAAACAGTGGTTTGAAAAGGTGAAAGCTGTTCCTTTTCCGTGTTTTGCACTCGTAGCTTGAATTCGGTGAGAAATTAAATGCTCAGGAAACGGGAAAAAGAGAATGAATTCTCGAAGTGGCGAAGGCGGCGACGGAATGCTGGAGAGGTAGAACAAATGTGAACATTTTAGACGCGCGCGAACACGGTTTTCCAGCCGCACTGGCGCTTTCGCTTTCGCTTCGCTTCTCAAGTTTGAATGCGCCATCACTGACAGCAAAAGGCTTGTGAATACGCTTTTTAGTCACATGCAAAAAGGTTACGCAGGAAGGAAGTAAGACATCGAGCCCATGAAATAAATATACGGCAAACTCCTAAGCTAAAAAATATAAATATGAAGCAATGAGATCTTTTTTCTTTCCTTCTCTCTCTCTCTCTCTATTTCTTCCTCTCCTTCCCCCGTGTAGGGTAGCAAATCGGATGCAACCTGGTTAACCTCGCTGCCTTCGCTTTGCATTTCTATCTCTATATCTAGCTAGGAAAACTATTTTTTTGTTTTATGTTAAACCGCCAAAACAAAACGAAAGAAAATCACGAAGCTCGCAGTAAGTCGCGCAAGGCTTGAAAGAGCGAAACTGGACGATTCTGAAGTCTAATCTGGTTGCTTCTAGGTTGTTTCTAAGCTTTAGCTAGGTTAGTCACGACGCGGATGTCCGAACTCCAGAACCGAGTGTTCGCACCCCTCATAGATCTACGGCCACGACGTCGTTGTGCGTAGCGTTTCCATCGCTTCGGGATCTTCTCGCAGCCGCCGTTGCCTTTCCCGTTCCCTAGTGTGGCAAGGTTCGCACTAGTCGTGCCAAGCCTGAAGGAGGAGCGAAGCTTTCTTTCTTTCTTTCTTTCTTTCTTTCTTTCTTTCTTTCTTTCTTTCTTTCTTTCTTTCTTTCTTTCTTTCTTTCTTTCTTTCTTTCTTTCTTTCTTTCTTTCTTTCTTTCTTTCTTTCTTTCTTTCTTTCTTTCCTTCTTTCTTTCTTTCTTTCTTTCTTTCTTTCTTTCTTTGTTATTTCTTTCTTTCTGTTTATTTCTCTATTTCTATATCTTTCCCCGTCTTTATGTCTTTACTCTTACCATTTCTCCAATTTTTTTCTTTCTCTCTTTCTTTCTATAGCTTGCTCTCTTTCTCTCTCTCTCTTAGTGAACCAGTGGTGAGTAGTAGTATTTGCCCAATTTTTGTGGAACATGCCCGTTCATGATGATGATACTTTTCTGATAGGCCACACAAATTACGGCTAGCTTAAACAGATTCGCTGCTAAAAAACCTAACCCAGGTCCACCCTAAGTGATAGCTGTACGAACTGCAGAGCATTCACTCACCTGTGTTTCCCTTTTGTTTATGCTGTGTTCATCAGCTCTTTTCTGTCGCTTCGCAGGCTCGGACAGTCGAATTAGCATTTCGGTGACTCGCCCCGCACACGGTGGTCTAGTGGTTATGGTGCTCGACTACTAACCCGAAGGTGGCGGGATCGAATCCCGGCCGCGGCGGCTGCACCGTGTACTTAGATTTAGGTGCACGTTAAAGAACCCCAGGTGGTAGAAATTACCGGAGCCCTCCACTACGGTGTCCCTCATAATCATATCGCGGTTTTGGGACGTTAAACCCCAGATATTATGGTCATTATTTCGGCGACGCTGGCGTTAACTGGCGTTAAGTGTGCGCTGGCGTTCCATACGTCCACTTTATATGTGTAAAACGTGGGATCTACATGACGCCAACGCGAGGTACGAGACGCTGCGTGACAGCAACACGCCACACGAGACGACGGCAGGGCGTTCCCTTAAAGTGCTCCCCCGTTAAAAAAGAAAAAAAAAACCCTTATCCTGAAACGCTACTTTAGATTCAATAGTATGATTCCATTCAAAGCAGAAACAAGAAAGTAAAGGTAAACTAAATTTACAAACACTGAAGGTGAGAAGACCACGCGCGGCCTCGGAAACGAATTCGCATCTTTCCAAAAACTCGGCGCCGGCGTTGGCATTTGAATAGGAGCACGTCAAACGCGCCGACTGAATCGAATCAAGAAGGAGCGCTGTGGAGAGGGGTTTTTCGTTCGAGGACTCTCAAGGACTCCGGTATTCATCCCCGCCTAAACGCGGACGCGGAAGGGGCAAAGCGACGGGCCATTGACAAAATCCCGGTTGTGGCGCCTTTGACACCAACGAGCAGGCATTCGTATATTCCGGCCATCTTTTTCAATACGTTATTTTATTTCAAATAGCGGAACTCTTCCAAGTCGAGCCCGCGCCGCCTGAGTGCCTGTAGCGGTGTCACGTAGGTCACGTGACCAGAGGAGGGTATGAATAAAGAGAAAATTAAACGAAATGATGATGACGCTCGAAATGGTCATAATGATGATGTTCGAGATGATACTAAATGATGACGGTAAATAATAATGATATGATAATGATGTTCGAGATGACGACGATGATGCTTGATATGATACTTATTAGTGGGGGTATACGATAAGGATAATGACGATATTCGAGATGATACCAAACGATGATGGTAAACGATAATGACCATGATGATGATGTTCAACACTCTAAAGAGCATCCGACGTAGGGAATCAAGATCCGAGCAAGACTGCTGTTTAGAGAGAGAGAGAGAGAAACATTTTCAATTGAAAATGCCTCTCTCTCAGGTGTTTACTGGAACGCAGAGGCTTGAATGGGAGATTCGCAGAAATCTGCAACAAAGCTTTCATGCAAGGTTCGTTTAAGGGACCGCCCTGTCATCGTCTCATGACTCGCTTGGCGTCACGCAGGCCACATGTTTGATACACATAAACAGAGAAGGCGGCACGTTTGGAACGCCAGCGTCGCCGAAGGGCTAATTCGTCTGTCCGAGCCCGCGAAGCGACAGCGAAACGCCAGCGCCGGGAGTTACACGAAGAGAAAATAGATAGTCGCAAAGCAAATAAGATGATCATGAGAAAAGAACAGAAAAGAGCAGATAAACAGAAGATCAACACCAGGGAGAGATAGGCGAATCATTGATTCGCGCTTCGTACAGCTTTCACTTCAGATGGAACAGGCTTTCATTTGTTCTAACCAAGAAAGCTCGTTCCACAGAGTACTTTTTCTCGCTCTAGTGTATACCCTGGGCAACGTAACACTATCTAAGCGTCATCCACCCAGTCGGAACGTCTCGACGTGTTCAGTAGACGGTCTGCGTAAAGACATTCACATCTCTCGTCTGTCGCGTAGCCAAGCACGGCTAAATTTGAATCGGTTTTGCATACGAAGCGCTCTGCGTCGTGCTCTATTCTCCACTGATAGAGATGTTGACGGCGACTTTCAATCGTTGCAACACAAAGAAAAAAATAGCGCAAACCTCCTACCTCCCTCCCCCCTCTATCCTCCTCTTCCATCCTATTCCCCGGGTAAATGTCCTCGCTCGTCGCGGTTGTGGCGTGTATGTGTCCCAGAGCATGCGCGCATTTTAAATGAGGCACTACGAGCGCGTATGTTGCGTTTAGATAGAAGGCCATTCACTGCAAAGAAAATACTAAGTACATGGCCAACAGCGGGCCTTAATAAGAAAAGAGCGCTTGTCGCCTTCAAGTAGTTTCTCGAAGAATCAAATAATTTATGGAAATTCTAAGGTACACTTTACACTGAAAGCCAAATGGGTAACATTCATCTTTTTACGTGGTCAGAATTATGTGATGTCGTGATCGTGTGTTTCATGTTACGTGTAATTACTTGTCATAGTGTGTTTTCCTGTGTATGTCAAGCTATAGATATCATCTGGACTTGGACGCGTAAATGTGAACTTAATAATAATATCTGGGGTTTAACATCCCAAAAACATAAATGTGAACTTGTTTTACCGACCTGAACTTGTGCTTGACTACTTGTGACTCGTGTGCTGTTCGATTGTACTTTACTTGCGCATTTTGTGTTCTACTGTATGACATTTTGTGCCCTTCTTGCCATTCTCATTTCTTTATTGCTTACTTCGTCTGCTATGCGAGAAGGAGTAGCCGGTGCCGCCATAAAGACCTCTTCTATTCATGATTTCAACAACAAAAAGAAATGTTGCAGTGGCTTAGCTCGGCTATGCCAGAATAACGTAGCGTTATCAAAGGTTCAGCTGATTGTTCTTAGCTTTGCTGATTGTCTAGGATTAGCTTGATTATCATGCTTATTGCTGCTCCAACGACACACACACGGTATACGTATTATGTGGCACATGTATATTTCTTTTGCCAGACAACTACTTCGGGATCCGATGAGTTAAGCTTCTCCGCTCTTCTGCGCCGTTGAGCAGCATTTGCGCTCTCCTTCTCCATGGCTATATCACACTGGCAAACGCCAGTCAGAGGCTCTATCAAACGGCTCCAGCGCAGCGTCAGACGGCGACTGCACAGCGAAGGCGAATAGCTGCGCGCACGCCGGCGCCAATACGTCTGTCACGGCAACGACGTCACTCCTCTGGAAAGCGCAGACCGGCGGCGGCGAGTCGCGCGCGGCGGCGGTGGAGTGTGCGGGAGGTGCCGGCTCCGGTGCGTGACATCACTGATCCTCGCGCATGCGCAGCACGGCTCTTGAGGAGGTACGCGAAACTCGCTCGGCTAGGCCAGTTTAGCTAGCGCTACAAAAAACAAAAAAGACGCCACGCGTTTTTATCGGCTTCCAGGCTCTTTATTTTTGAATGTCTAACGCCTCTGGTTCATCTATGTGGAAGCTCCCATGTGTATAACGCAGTGAAAACGCGGGAATTCGCGAAAAGAGGCGAAAGGGGAGAAATATATCGTCTTGAGGCACAACCACCGTGATATACTTCTTTTAGCGTTTTCTATTCCGCTTTCGTTTGGCTAACAAATATGGCATGCACCGGAACGGAGACGCATGCAGATGCTGACTACGGGTACAATGCATTCGCGCTCATATACTTGTAAGCTTACGCGCACTAAGGACATGTTTTTTTGCTGTTTTTTTATGGAGCCTGGAGAGTTCTTCAACTCGAGAATATACCTACCGTGATTATCACATTTTTTTTCCTTTTATATTCCGTTCTCTAGCTCGCGACTTACGAGGACCGTGGTTGGTTAAGGTCTAGTTGGAGTTCTTTATTACGGTTGTCTACTTTTGTTTTTGTTTTTTGAGTATAATCTCAATGGTTCCCTGACTTTTGAGATTATAGCTACCATGATTATCAAGTTTTAGCTTTTTTTATAGTTTTTTTTCCCTTTCATATACCTTTCTACAGTTCACTGACTTACGAAAACCGTGGTTGGTTAAGGTCTAGCTAGAGTTGTTTCTTACACTCGTTTACTTGCTTTACAATTATCTTGGACCAGAGCGCCTGATAGCGTCGCAACAGAAAAAACGAATTAGGAGTTCCTCCAGTAGGGTACGGATTTGGGCTGGTTGGTGCATGACTTCACGTAGAAAACAGCGCTACGAGACGGGACAAAGAAAGGGCACAAACACGGCGCTGAGTATCAACCAAATGTGCTTTTATTCCACCAGTCCGCATATTTATTTTCTTGCCTTTGCGCAGGCTGACCGGTTTTTTCTGGTTTTTTGTTATGCTTTCGTTAGTCATGGTGATGTATAAATATGCGGACTGGTGGAATAAAAGCACATTTGGTTGATAGTCAGCGCCGTGTTTGTGCCCTTTCTTTGTCCCGTCTCGTAGCGCTGTTTTCTACGTGAAGGAGTTCCTCGTTCAGAAAACAAAAAACAAAAAATAACCCTTATCAATGCGAATGTAGGAGCCAAGCCTAACCTAACCTAGAATGAGATTTCTTCTTGTGTAATGTCGTAGACGCTCTTTAGATGCAAGAAGTTGCTCGGTTGGCCAGACTGAGTTTCTGTTGATGAATTTTCGTTCCTCTTCGGAATGTTTATCACGAGGACGACTGGAAAACTGGTTTCAACTTTGAGATCAAGCTTTTTGTTTCTTTTGGATCCTGTCGGTTTGGTGCAAGTCGCGGTGCTGTTATAACTGTTCTACATAAATTCATGGAAGCGTAATGTTTCTTTCGTTGTAAGTTCTGTTCATCTCTGTCTGAATAGTAACCGGCTATACGCGATTCATTTGCATCAGATTTAATCTTTACATTATTTGAGCGTTTATTTACTAGTTGCTTCTTTTTCTAGGCTCAGTTTTATGAACGTACCACAGACTTGGTAACCTGCCTCAACAATACATTCTTTTTTAATTATACGTTCTTCAGGAGACGTTAGCGCACTTATCTAGCACCGCCTTCTCCTTTTCCAGATAATAATACGGAGATCATAATACGAGAAAATTGCGTGCAGCCTGCATAAGTGATAGAAGGCTGGACTAACAGCGGAGCTTGTGGTTGACCTGGCTTCTGTCGGCTTCGACAAGCTCGATTAAGTCGTTGCTAGATTTGTCTAGAATTTTTCTGCTACAAGGCTTGGCTGTCTTAAGCGTAGGACTGTACTGCTTGGTGGAGTGTCGTCATGGCTACGTGAAGGGAACAATTAATTATCTCGGTCTTAATTAGCAATGTCTTAAAATGACGTGGTCTTAATTAACAAGATCCTAGTTAGCAAGGTCTTAATTGAAAGGGTCATGACGAGAATGTTCTTATTTGCGTGTTTGAATTAGCAAGTTAATAATTAGCAATTTCTTAATTAGCATAGTCTTAATTAGCAACGTCTTAATTCATGCTTATCATAAGGAACCTTAATTAGCAAGGTCTTAAAAATGAAGAAGAGAACGCAGAGAGAGCGCGTCAGCCCAGCAACGCGCTAGAAGGTAGAGGCCGGTCGTGATGATGATAGTTTTTTGTTTATTCGGCACGGCCTCACTTGGAGATTAAACAGCTCAGCTGTTAAACATTACATAGAAGAGCACCTGGAAAACTGCACGTTAAGTCCATTCACGTAGCGATAAAAAAATTACACAAAATATAATATCTGGGGTTTTACGTCCCAAAACCACAATATGATTATGAGAGACGTCGTAGTGGAGGGCTCCGGAAATTTCGACCATCTGGTGTTCTTTAACGTGCACCTAAATCTAAGTACACGGGCCTCTACCATCTTGCCTCCATCGAAAACTACACAAAATACAGGGCGAGTTCACGTAAGTCAACTGACGCAACGCCAAGAAAAACAACACAAGATACAGTCCAGTCACATAACACCGCAGTTCACATAAAATGCAGCCACATGAACACAATATATGCTGAAAATCACACTATACACAATGTCCAGTCGCGCAAAAACACATCTTTCATTCTTTATTCCTCTTTCCCTTTTTTATTATGTGATGTTTAGGAGATGTTGGCGTTTTTGTATAGCGCCGGCTATTCCTTTTCATGGATAATAGGATATGTGAAATTCACCGCAATCGAAAAAAATAGATAAAAGTGCAGTGAGGCAGAGTTCTTGGAGGTCCATTTACAGGACAACACGAAAAAAAAGCACAAAATGCAGTCCTGTCACATAACACTATAGTTCACTTAAAAAGCAGTTACACGAATGCCACCTATGCTGTAAATAACATCACACAACGCCCAGTCCTATACCAGCACTGATATTGGCAAAATCCAGTCGTAGGGACGCAGAATGTGCTCGCATACGAAACGACGCATAATGCGACATGATCAGGTCAAATTATAGGGATAGAATCGCTGGAAAAAGATTTCCTCAATAATTTCTAAGAGTACCCTCTCTTCTAGGAACTTGTTGACTGCTAGTAGTGCTCGTTTTTGCAAGACGTGCGTTGTCCATGGACCTATGATTTTCCGGAGGTTGAAGGGCCTACGGTCCAGTGACATTGAATCTCGTGTTAGGTGTTGTCTTTCGTCCTGATATCTGGAGCATTCCGCTGAAATATGCTGTACATTTTCATCCACATGTCCACATTCGCATTCTGGACTCTATGCTCGTGAAAATTTATGTAAAAAGTGTTTTGTGTACGCGGTACCAAGCCGCAGGCGGTGCACCAGCGTTTCAAAGGCCCTGCTTGTATGTAACGTCGAAGGGATCCGGAATTCAAGATTAGGATCATTGCAAAATAGGTCTGAATAGCTGGAATTCCTATCAAACCATGTCGCCTTGCGATAACAAGCTGACACCTGTTGACGTATGCGTTCATTTGATCCGTTCCCATTCTTTCGTTTGTAGCGTGCACAGCGTTCATAACGTGGAAGCACCGGGCGAGCTGCGTTAAAGTTAAGAAATGCATATAATATAGATGAAGATTATTATCATGCTACAGAAATACGCCCCAAAGGGACTCCACTCTCTTTAGGGAAAATTACTCCATTTTCACACTCTCGCTAAGGAGTGCGCGATCGTCGACTAAAAGCAAATGTTCAAGGGGATTCAGGACTATATTCGTAAACTAAACAGATAGACGCGCTATCAATCAGGTTCCTTTGAAATACTTTGCATCAAAGGATTCCGGTTTAATTAAGGTGGTCTTCAAGCGAAAGCGAATGCAGAACACGATAGTTAAGGTTCTTGTTTTTACCAACGTGAACTGATAGAAAGTTCGTGTGTGCTATAAAAAAGTGGGGAATCTTAGAAGTTTACTCGCTCGCTTGCTGCAAGTACAGGCAGGTTGCTGAATAAACTAGGCCTTGTCAATGGCCTACATTCTAAAGTAGGTCGCAGGAGCTACTTTTTCTCAATTGATCTTTTACATTTACCAATGATGAATTTTGTTTTCATATATAACTAATCACTCCAAGATTAAGATATGTAGAAAGGATACAGTTGCTGGCCCGGCTCACCGTGTCTCTTCGTGTTGTTCTTATTTGTTTAGATGGCTCGTATTAAAAATAAATAATAATGCCAACTTCGAGGTGTGCATATATTTTATAGTAAATCTGTAACATCGGTCTTGTCAGGGTGACGCCGAAGTTGTGTATAAGTCAAAGCTCTGGAACAGTGAATACGCAAAACACATGTAAAGTTAATTGTGTAGCAATTTGTTACGTAGAATTATCTGTTAATTACGTGGCATTATTCGGCCCGGCTGTGTGGTATTTGAGCCTCCTGATCATCTCCTGCATATTTGAGCTTATGCCCCAAAAGAACCTATGGTTATGACGCTAAATTTTTGTAAAAAGATAAACTTTTTATTTTAAACATATAAAAATTTTTTTTTGGGAGGGGGCGGGGGGAATTCGCTAGACTTTTAGTTTCAGCTACGTGACACAAGGTGGCTGCACGGATCGTTTTTTTTTTCTTTCTTCACAACTTTTATTTTTTTTGCGAATTAGCGCAGCACTGATTGGCTACGTAGTTGTTTACTGCAACATTTCTCATTGTTGTGACAGGCACATATGAAGGCGCACAAAGGTGGTGGGCTCTTGAATGGTTGGAAAATTCAATATATAGTTTTCGTTTTCATGTAAAAGTCTAAAAAATAAAAAAAGTCCAGGTATTAAAAGAAGAAAGAAAAAAGGAAAGGCAGCATGTGGAAGATACAGTTTTGTTATCACGTAAATGGTTATATAAAACCACAACGTTAACAACAAACAAACTCTCAAATGTGTGATTAACAATGCTTGAAAATAGAGCAACGCTAACATCGGTGGGTGGTGCAGACCACACGACACGACGTGAGTATGATAACCCAGCCTAACCTAACGTAATGCTACACAACATACCTAGCCTAGCATAACCTAATATAATGTATAAGAACAACATAACACAAGATTCCGTAAAGTAACAACGCAGCATAACATCCCTAACCTAACCTACCGAGATATTCAAAATTCAGGAACACGGGGTGTTGCTGGAGGCGACGTTTCGACAAGCGGACTTGCCTTCTTTTGTTTACATACAAGGTTGACACAATTGCAGCCTTGAAGGAGACATGTCCGCTTGTCGAAACGTCTGCTCAAGCGACACCCCGTGACCACGAATTTTTCACCACTTCAAGCTTTCATTTTTCCCTGAACATCTGCCTTTTTTGTGTAACCTAACAATGTAGCATAACAATGTTGCGTACCTTATCATAATATAAAGCAGCATAACATAACGAAGCGACATTAATTATTCTGTGTTCTTTGTTTTCATCTGTACCTCAGAGATGCCAGATGCTACCGAGTGAACAAGCAAATAATCAGCACAAAAGAAGCCCAAAAACACGCGGCGCGAGTTTCGCGAAGGGGCCCAAAAGAAGCGGAAATTTAATTAATTTGCCCATTCCTCAAAATATTTTATTTATAATAAAAATGTCACTCAAATACGAAAGGGATTTAAAAAAATCTCTTTAAACATTTTGTACAGCGAAAATATGCGAAACTGTGAACGAAAGCACATATTTACTTTTTAACATTGTCTCCAGGGTAGTCTTAATTCGGCCGAATGCACGTTTGCCAGGGCATGATTGTTAACCTTACTAGTTGATTCCCACAACGTATGTTTGACTTAAACACTCATCTACTCAAAGTCATCGACAAAGGCGCTATGAGTGAAAGACAAACGCGCTACCGATGAACGTGATGATCACTAAAATAAGATATTTGCTGGGAAAAGGCAAATAAATCCTATATACAGGACAAGCGACGGGAATTCTACAAGCGACTCGGCGAAAAAAAGAAGCCCAAATCCTCTCACTGTAAGCGGAACTGGCAACTCTGCTACACCTCCGCATAAAAAGTTCCGCATTCTCCTCCGGTAATTGAAGAACACATCAAGCTGATCGACAGAGCTCGCAAGATCTCGCGAAGGCCACAGGAGCCATGGACGGAGGGCGCCACCTTCACCGAGAGAATTCCTTCGTACGAATAACGTTTTTCCGAAGCTAAATCAAACTTTGGAGTGCATTGTATTACCCTGGCACATCTGTGGAAGCGCCCTCACGTTTGACTTCATGCGCAGTATTAAAGCTTTCAGCTCAAAACCTAACAGTCACCACATTGCACCTTGCCGAATGTCCGAAAGAGACGTTTAAGAAGCAAGGGAGCGCGGCTTATGTTTCCCAAACACCAACCACGTTCCTTCTGTGTCGTCATTTGCTTAGGCTTTAGATCAGTGCAGCGTATGAAAGAATACAAATCCGGTGAATTTAATCTCGCGAAATGGAACCATCTCATAAGAAAATGTTTTAAATTTTATTCTCTCTCTCTCGGTAGCTGGTGGGCGGTGACAGAGTTATATGTTCGTTCTCTGTATTCAGGAGATTAGACAGGCTAGGTCTGCGCATGCGTTTTGCAAACAGAAGCGGGAACAGAAAAGTAAACAGCGAAAGAAACAATAAAAAGAAGCAGAAAAGTCTTTGCGCCGTCATCTTACGCAAATCAGCAACTTTCATTTTTCGGGGACCGTGTTTGCTCTAATGGTGGGTTATGTGCTGCTAGCAGGCAAAGAATAAAAAAGAAAGAAAGAACAACACGCAGCAACGATGCGCTTCCGTGATGCTACAAACAGTTGCAGGGCTGTTTACGTAGAAATAAAAAAAAAAACTAAGGATGAAAATGTAAAAAAAAAAGTGTGCCTACTAAAGAATTAAGGTTTACCGAGATGCCTTGCGTATCATCTCCTACAGAGAGAGCCATTTTCTGGAGAGAAGCCTAGCTGTCGTAAGAACACATATACATGCGTTTCGGGCGCCTCAAAAGAAGCAATAAAGTGGTTATGAAACGCAAGACTCCATCACCGAAGTAACCTTTCGCAGGTAAGAGAAAGAAAGAAAGAAAGAAAGAAAGAAAAGAAAGAAAGAAAGAAAGAAAGAAAGAAAGAAAGAAAGAAAGAAAGAAAGAAAGAAAGAAAGAAAGAAAGAAAGAAAGAAAGAAAGAAAGAAAGAAAGAAAGAAAGAAAGAAGCAGCGTAAGCAAACGTTGTGATGACTGCAGTAAATCCTCGCATTTTTGGCGTGCCCCAAGCGTCGTTTTATGTCTGGCATTTGCGACACCGCCTTTAAATTTCAGACGTGAAATTACGCGCACACGAACACTCATGAGACGAGGCTGTTAGGTGCGTCAAAGCGCCAGGAGCCTTCGTCATCAAAGTTATGACCGCATTCGCTTCGGTAATAGGACTTGGAAGCTGAAATATCTTCTGAATGTAAGGCGTATTGCCCACCAAACGTGTTTTGATTTGTCCAAACGTAGAATTTGTTCAAAGTGCATCGGCATTCCAGTTGAGACTGTCGTGTGTGAACTGATAAGTGCCCTGGTTTTTTTTATTATATGTTGTTCAGGAGATGTTAGCGCTTTTATTTAGCACCGCCTACTCATTCTCACACATAACAAAATTCGTGAAAATCATAGCAATAGAAAAATATTACTTAAGGAGCACATAGGGAGAGTTCGCGTAAGTCAGTCAAGCCATAAAAATGATCACATTCACGAAGTACATTTATGCAGCGGCACAAAAAACAACACAAAATAACAGTCCACTAAAATGACAATATAGTTCACATAAACTGCAGCCACACGAATACGTCTATGCTGAAAAAAAGCACTACACACAACGCCCAGTCGCACAACAACACTGACATTTGGAAACTTCAGTCACAGGAATACAGAATAAGTTTACACATGAAGCGGCACATAACGCGACATGGTACGGTCAAATTGCATGCATAAAATTAGCCTAAAATATTTTCACAATCATTTCGAAATACACGAGTCGCTTCCAAAAACTGCTTTTTACGATACTAAACTGAAACACCAATATACATGGTATGACGTTTTGAGGTTACATGCCTGGAAAGTGTGGTTAAGATTTCTGTTAAGCAACTATGAGTTCACTATCATTCCTTCTTATTTCTCAGTTTCAACATGCGCCGTAAAACTAGCAAACAATAAAAATCCCCTTCAATATGTCAGCCCTGTTCACAACAGCGTTAGCAGACAACTACACCAAACCATAATAAATTTTCCATTAGCCTGCGCCTTGCTGCGTGGCTGTAAAAAAAAAAAGTTTGTTGGGCGTGTAACTGCGTTTATTCTTTCTGTTACCCTTTTAGCTTATTGCGTCTGGTTAGTGTTCCTGTTCTTTCTTTTTTTTTTAACAGCGCCGCACTTTCTGTGTAGAGGTATCATACGAGCCGTAACTAGAATGGGAGTCGCGAAAGCATAGCTGTCGTCTCCACTTTTTCACGGAACAATAATTTTTAAGAATCAGGCAATACAGAGCAGTCAGTGCACGTCTCATGGCTCTGCGTCATCAAGCGAAAAAAACATATAAGCTCACCTTACAGTTTTTTTTTATTTGTTCTATGCATTGCGACATCACAACACCGTTTCGTGTGACGGTTCGGTGCTTTAGCATTTAAAGAAATGCGCGAGAAATAACTGCGTCCTCCTTAGATTGTTGAAACATAACTCCAAGTAAACGTGATGTTTAAGATATCTCATAAACATTTCCGTAAAACATACTTCATGGCGTTCGGGAATTGTGCTGTTGACTGAAGTGCAAGTGAAGAAACGCAAGCGTTCCGATAAATCCTGCACTGGATGTTCGTACGAAAGAAGGTAAATTGTTCGAGGGGCTCGTTCCTTTGTTAGACACAACCGATGAAACCAACAGACCGTTATGGCAAAGAAAGCGTAGGGGATATTATTTCTTATTTTTAACTCTAGTGTAAAGATTATGCCCTAAATTGGAAGGAATTGAATTCGACAAAAAAAGGCATCCTTTCCGTCGACAGGATCCGAAACCCCAACCTTCGAACTACGCGCGCATTTATTGGCCAGCTGCCACCTCGCGCGAAGATCACGTGCCAAGTGGCGCCCTCTGGCAAACAGTGTGCTCCACTCTCACCGCCTGGGCTACGATTGGCGCTGGCTAACACTCCCAAGGATTAAACGCACATACATACCGAACAAAGTGGACGAGGGAGCACCGTTCGTCGTAGCTCAATTGGTACAGCACCGGATACGTAATTCGAACGTCGTGTGTTCGGATTCCACTGACGGAAAGGGTGCTTTTTCGTCCACTTCAATTCCTTTCAATGTAGGGCATAGACATCGCACTACAGTTAAAAACAGCAAATAATATCCCCAACGCTTTATTTGGTATAAGTGTCCGTTGGTTCCACAGAGTGTTTTTGCAACTTCACTCTGTGTTTGGAAAACGTTCCTAACCATCAGTTGCCTATCTGTTATTACAGAGGCAGTAATGTCAATGTGTAGCCTGGAATTTTCGCGTGAGATGCGAGCCCCATTCTCTTATCGTTGGAGATTACTAGGAACGCAAAAGGCAGGATGAGATAAGATCTATTGCTATACTGCTGGTACAAACAGAACACACGACGAATGAAAGATGAGTAGTATTTTAACCCTTCCGCGACCTTGCGGGATTCCGCAGAACTGATTTGCAAGTTTTCTAATACAAGCGAAGTATCTCTTATGTTGCTCCTGATAACATAGGTCAAAACATTCAAGACGTACCGGTCCTCCGTGATCGATTACGTTCCTACCTTGACAAAAAACGTAAACATAAGTAAAGAAAATCTAACACGAGGTCTGGAGCTCGCTGCAACCATTTCTAGATAACCTCGCACATGATCACTCAAGATGTTGACAGTTGTGACCATTCATTATCGAGTTGTCAAAAGCGATGATGTAGACCTGCGCCGGTGAGTTATTGTGAGACGGAGCCGATGGAGGACATCTTTGTTGTAGCGTGGCGTAGCACATGAGAAACAAAATCAATACGCATATAAAAAAAGATTAGTTGGTATTTTAACCAGCTCAACGATAACCATATCGTACAGGTGCCCATTCTTGGAGAAGGTGCTATCTCTGAAAACGACAAAACATAAGAGACTCATGGTAGAAGAACCAAGTGGATAGTGTGTCATCGAGGCTTGCGCTCAATCAAGAAGACTAAGAATCTCACAGGTATATCTATCTTCCAGACGGTCAGTTCCCTTGCAGAGGCAAAACAAATGGACATCAGGACTCAGAGAAATGGTACACGAGTTGTTGTCGAGGCCTGTATTCCATCATAGAGGCACCTTTGATCAAGAAGACTAAGAATCTCACACGTGTCTCTAGCCTACAGGCGGTCAATTCTGCAATGGCAAAACGTAAATATACATCGGTACTCAGGGAAGAACATAACACAAGAATGGTTGTCAAGGCTTGTATTCCACGATAGAGGCACCCTTGGTTGTTGCGCCCCATTCATTTCGGAAATGTCCAAGATAGAAGTGCTAGAGGAGACGTACGACGCCGGTTGTGGGCGTGGGCGGGGCCCGACGGAGTGGCATTTTTGTAGGTGTACGACACGTCACAAACCTTCCCGTGTTGAACAAAGAGTTGCCGGCGTCCTTTTGTCCAATCCGCGCCACCCTTCTTTGTCGCTTAGTGCGCCGGAATGCGTTTTCATTTGTCCACGTCTGCTTTGATGAGACAGACGCTGCTCCGCGACCTTTGTCGCCCGCCTATCGAAAACAACCAATCGTGGGACAGCTAAGTTCTACCGCTACAGAAACTAGGGAGGTGGCAGAAGAGCACCTTGAATAGGCGGTGGCGCTACCGCGGATGGATGGCACCTGTTAAAGGCACACACTTTGCGCACAGAGAACTACATGTTATCCACAGACGACACTAAAATTTTCACGCTTCAAGAGATATCCAAGAAACCTGCCGCTGTGCTTTAGCGGTTATGGTGCCTGAGTGCTGACTCGAAGGTCACGAGATCGATTCCCTGCAGCGGTGGTCGTATTTCCATGGAGGCGAAACGCTAGAGGTCGGTGTGCTTAGATTTAGATGCACGTTAAAGAACCCAAGGTAGTCGAAATTTCCAGAGCCCCTCGACTACGGTGTCTCTCATAATCATATCGAGATTTTGGAGCGTAAAATCTCAACAATTACGGTTATTATATTCAAGGAAATCGCCCCGCTACGGTGGTCTAGTGGTTATGGCGCTCGACTGTTGACCCTCAGGTCGCGGGATCGAATCCCGGCCGCGGCGGCTGCATTTTCGATGGAGGCGAAAATGTTTGAGGCCCGTGTACTTAGATTTAGGTGCACGTTAAAGAACCCCAGGCTTTCGAAATTTCCGGAGCCCTCCACTACGGCGTCTCTCATAATCAAATCGTGGTTTTGGGACGTTAAACCACAGATATAATTATTATTCAAGGAAATTGAACTGGCTCTAGCTCTCATTATCGGGGAGTGAAATTGCATAAAGTTATGCAGTTCTCGCTTAAGTGACATCCGCGGAAGACTTGCTGGAAACCCGAACACCAAGCCAAGACCCCGGCTGTAGAATCATTGCTATATATATATATATATATATATATATATATATATATATATATATATATATATATATATATATATATATATTCCGAATAAGTCACCCTACTACAATATACTTTACACATGTATTTACAATACAGAATAGTTCCCTTTTTGCATGGGCGCCTTTGGTGATTCATCGCCAGTCCCAGAATGACATTGATCGCAGGTATGTCTTCATGACGAATTTGCCTTCGACGTCAAAGTTTTTCCCTCTCTTCTCAGAGAAGCCCTAACGCGATACTATTGTACGTTAGTGTCACTCTTGGCTCTATGAACGTTTCTTTCATTTCATAACACCCAGGCCCCGACAAAAGCCTCTTTATGAATATGGTTGATCGTTTTTAGCAGCGGCGATACATATAACTCCATTATTCCGCCAGAGTCTGCTCAAACTTGCCATTCATTTTCCTTTAATGCCAAAGATAACCTGCTGAAATTGATTCAGTGGCTGCGCGTTCTTTCGCCTCAGTTTGCGCAATGCGCACCCGCAGTGCGGCTATACTCGCGGACAACTTTTCTTGGCAATGAAGGGAAAGCTACAGGGGCGGAGCGTCTGCACATGTAGTGCTACGCGAAGTAGTCCGGTTTGGCGCGCGTCTCGTAACGCCGTGGAAAGTGATGGCTAGCGTTGCATTTCGATGCAAACGCTGCTTAGCGTCTAACGTACGGGTAAAAGGCGCGACTTTTTCACGCACGCAAAAACTCAAAGTGACAACGTATAAAGTAAAAGAAATGCAAATATCTCGCTTGTGTGCGCTGCGTTCCGTCTCAAGAAGCTATATGTAGAAAATGAAAGAGTATTTTATATATCTCACGTAGAAAATACGGACGCAATTTTGGGACTACATTCCTTGGCGGTAGGATACGTGCATTGTGGCTCTGTAGCCTTCGCTTCATTGCCAAGAAAAGTTGTCCGCGAGTATAAGTTATATTGCGTTGCATAACACCCAGACTTGCATCAATCCCGAAAAGGCACAATTGTAGTGGAGTCCGTGAGCTCACAGGGCCGTGCGCTTCATGCGCGGAAGCCTGTGTCGCGTTCTTTTGTCGCTTTCGCCATTTCGGGGCCCTGAAATCGCGTTGTATATGTGACCCGGTTATGCAGTATTCAAGATTCAGCGCTTCAGTGACTCAAATACAATGGTTCGACATCGTAAACGTATCAATATACAACGATCTACGTAGTGAATCACGCATTGGCAAATTCAAGCGAACTTGGTGGGCGGGGGGGGGGGGGTGAGTGTTGCTGAGGTTCAGTGCAAAGAGTCGTGTTGAAAGATGGGTTGACGTCATTCAGCTGTGCCGGTTAATTTATGTTTTGCGTTTGGTGAATGCGACAATCTCGGGATGACCGCGAGCTAGCGCACATTTGCGGCTGCCCGCTTTGATTATGAAATCCGCGTCTAAAGTTTAAAGTTAAGCTCCATTGTCAGTTTTTCGTATTGATAGAAGTGGCAGCGGCGGCTGCAATCGATACATTACGATTTGGCACGAGTACGCAGTGGTGTTAATATAGCGACGCTCATGCTTTCGGCGCGAATATAAATACCCTGAATTACGAGGCAAGGCTTGAGCGAGGTTTAACAAAATTAACAAGAGTTACCTTTTTTTAAAAATTCCATAGCAATATTAACGCGATAGCGTTAAAGAAATCGTTTCGCAGAAATTCCGGTGTCGGCGTCGGCGTCGTTGGTTGTGAGCGAAATGTCATCATCTTGTCCGTGACAGAAAAATCGAGAAGGATGAGAATAAAATAAATAACAAAAACTTCGGGTTCGAGTGCGAATCGAACCCAGGCAGTCTGCCTGGCAAGCAGGTGTTCTACCACAGATATTTCTTGAAACTGCTTCGAAAAAAAAAATACTATATGAATGTCATGTAGTCGAAGGAGTCTCCTTAACGCATGTAATATCGCATGGCAGAAGAGCGCATTCGCGCCAGGCTTCAAAACATGTGAATTGCGCAAAGAGTGGGTGTTCTAAAGGCCCACCTATTACAAAGCGCTCAGACATATTTAATAATCATCAGCAGGAGTAAAAGCATCAACAAAGTGAGCAGCTGCGTAGGTTCATGTGTTGCCATGCCGACGCGTAGTGGGCCCTTCGCAGATTCGCAAAAGGAATAGCAATGGCGTAGTGGGCACTTAACAACTGAACTTGCACTAGGCATTCTAGGATACTTTGAAACGGCCAATGTTACGCGCACAGTCGTTGATTTCCTTACGGCATGGTTGAGGCATGCACCGAGAACCGAAGCTAGGCTAGCAGTTGAGAAGGCGATGCGCACGGGGCCAGATTACGCTATCGGGTTCTACTCTTGAAGGCTAAGCTCAAGCGTCCTCAAAGGTTTTATATGCTGATTCATCGGAATGTCTGAATGAAACTATTGTTTAGACATCCTTACCAGGCCGATGCTGCGTGACAGTCACGAAACGGGTCGTTTGTTAACATCACAATATAATATAATGATTGTTGGGTATTAACGTTCCAAAACCACGATATGATAATCAGATATGACGTAGTGGAAGGCTAAGGAATTTTTGAACACGTAGGGTTCTTTAACGTGCGCCTAAATCGAAGTACACGGTCATCAAGAATTTTCGCCTCCATCGAAAGACGTTTGTCAACAAGAAAAAATAAATAATAATAATACCAGCGGCAAAGCTACCTTTGCGTGTACTTGAATTCCTTTCCACTAAGGTCGTCTTACCACCCGATAGCTAAAGAGTACAAATAATCTACCCAAAACATTCCTTGGTTGCAGTCTGTCTATTTCATTAGGTTTTACCTAACAAAGAAAACCAGCTCTTGAACCATCCCCATCGTTTCGTTCATAACAGTAAGAGTGGCGTGGGCGGACAAATAATCATAAATTAATAAGAATATAAACCAACAAACTGTGCCCTGCTGCCATAGGTCGCCAGTAAAAGGTGGTGCTCACTCAGACTCACTCAAGAAATATATTTTGCGCTTAGAGCTCCCTCGGACTTAGACTCATCAAAGTTTTCCTCAACCGGACCCACTCGGACTCAGACTCACTAAAACGTTTCTCAGCCGGACACACTCGGACTCAAACTCACCAGAATATTACTCACACGGACTCACTCAGACTCATACTCACTGCCCGATCTGAGTTTTGGTGAGCCTGAATGAGTCGACTCATGAGTGAGTTTGCCGACCTATGCCTGCTGCTGCCCCGAAGTATTGCAGGCTACCGAATTAAAATAAAAATGAATAGGACTTATGCCAAATAGCAATCTTTAAAAAAGAAATAAGGAAGAATAAAAAGAAAGATAGAGCGGAAACAAACTGAACCAATGGATGGACCCATGCGCAATAGATTTCGTTTCATGCAGGTTTCCATTCTACTCAATAGAGCTTTGTTCTACCATGTTCCGTTTACTGAATGTAGCCTGTATGGAACAACATTATGAGTTTGGGGCACGCAGTGGTATCTCTTACAGGGTTTGCGTGAGACGGCAGCTTGCCATCACATAGCGACGCTTTAGTTGCGTGACCAGAGATGAACAACCGACGCCGCCTATACAACACTCGTGCATTCAATACAGGCGAAGAACACGCTATGGTTGCCGTTTTGCGAGATCTACGATCAAGGAAGCGTACATAGCCAACGCTCGTTTCTGTTGCTCCCTTGTTTAGAAGCAGGCAGTCCGCTTTATTCATAGCTGGGTAGCTTGCTGCCATTTGTCGAGTATGTGTGGTGTGTATGCAGAGTAGACCATAACTTTGTTTAGAAAAATTTCTTGTTATCGAGTAAACCCAGCCTTGTCACTTAGCATGCGCGCCGATGCAGCTTCCGATAGTCTATTTTTGCTGGCTGTTTTCATTTTAGTGCGACTGTAATGCATCAGTGCTCTGCTACGACAGCCTTCTGCCCGGATCTCTAAGATAGGGATTCGAGTGAAAATACTTCTACGCGATGCACACTCTTTCAGACGCTGTGCCGAGCAGATTTTAAAACTCTCATTTGGACATGCGCAGCTTTCTCAAATGCCAGACGGCACATTAAACATCCGCTGCACGCCGACATGACAGTTCTACGGAATTTAATAAAGCCTGACCATGAAGCCCAGAAAGCTCTCGCAATATAAGGCAGTCAAAGTCGCCTGTGGTGTAGGAGAGGTCCGCTGAGTCGTTCGAAGGCGTGACATGAAGTCGCTCACCACCTATTAATCCCCTTACCCCTTTCCCACCTCGTTGCAAACAGCGGCGAAGAGTCGTCCTTTTTTTTTCAATAAAGGTCACATTCATTCATTCATAGCTGTAGTGGGAACCACCCCGCAGTGAGCTCTGTGTTGTCGCTTTTGTAGCGCTTTTGAGCTGCCTTTTTTTGCTTTCGCTCTCTGAAGTTAGTTCTTGAACAAAACAAAGATGATATTAGTAACTCAATAAGCTTATGAATGAACGAATGAATGAATGAATGAATGAATGAATGAATGAATGAATGAATGAATCAATCAATCAATCAATCAAAGCACTGAAGGAGCTTCAGTGGTTTTGATAATATTTATGATGCGTATTGAGTGAACTACATCGAAACTGTGTATCGTGCTTGTGTGTGGGCAGTGCTGGAACCAGAACTTTTGAACTAATCAAATGCAGGAATCTATCTATCTATCTATCTATCTATCTATCTATCTATCTATCTATCTATCTATCTATCTATCTATCTATCTATCTATCTATCTATCTATCTATCTATCTATCTATCTATCTATCTATCTATCTATCTATCTATCTATCTATCTATCTATCTATCTATCTATCTATCTATCTATCTATCTATCTATCTATCTATCTATCTATCTATCTATCTATCTATCTATCTATCTATCTATCTATCTATCTATCTATCTATCTATCTATCTATCTATCTATCTATCTATCTATCTATCTATCTATCTATCTATCTATCTATCTATCTATCTATCTATCTATCTATCTATCTATTTTTCCCTTGGTTAAATTTTATGTTTATCCAACAACCAAGTGGAAAGGAGTAGCCGCCGCCAAGAAATGGCGGCAACTCCTCAATTTATTTTTTATCAATAAAAAAAAATCTATTGATCAATCAACTCACCAAACAACTTTACTAATACCTTGCTTCAATATTTTATGCTATCGATGCTTTGCAAAGCAATGTGTTAGCGTGACATGCACCACGGTTATAATTGGTTAATCGCCGTCCTTATTCATCAACGCAAAATTACTTCCATCAAAGTAATTACCTCCATCAAAGCGATTTCGTCAATTGACGCGATTCCGTTTTGCGGGCCTTTTAAATAGAGAGACAACCTGCGCTGAGAAGTTCACACATCACAGTTAATGTGGTTGCCGTAAGAAGACGGCGTCCTTAGTGAGCCTCGCTACAAGTCGACCAGCGGAGACAACAAAGAAAATGAAGACTGCAGAAAAGCTGAAGCTAATAGACCCTTTGGCTAATGGCACTTAGTAGAGATCCCTCGTGAAAAAAGCTCGTCAAACAGAGTTCGTGCCAGAAAACGCTTCATCTCCGTTATTTTTAAGTGTATGTACGGGTACTTCGTGTGCCTTAAGGAACTCAGTGCTTAGCCGAGCTGCCATTATATGCCTTTTCCCCGTGTAGTATTTTTTTTGTTAATTACCTCGCGCACTCGCGAATTCCAGTTCTAAAGTGCTTAGAAGAAAACTCCGAGGTCAGAATCCCAAGGACTGCACATATCTGTGCTACTAGATATGTCAGGCTGATCGCTTACTATTTTTTCTCTGCTCTTTCTAGGGGCAAAACCGTTTGTCTTTGACACTGCTGCCTAAATTAACCATTAGAAAACCACCAGATGTGGCTAAGCATTCTCAAAACCATGGCAAGTGCAAGAATGTTTTGTCGCGAATACGAGAAAAAAGAGTTGGTTACGCACTGCGCAAGCTCATTGCGCATTTCACTCACTCACTCACTCACTCACTCACTCACTCACTCACTCACTCACTCACTCACTCACTCACTCACTCACTCACTCACTCACTCACTCACTCACTCACTCACTCACTCACTCACTCACTCACTCACTCACTCACTCACTCACTCACTCACTCACTCACTCACTCACTCACTCACTCACTCACTCATCACTCACTCACTCACTCACTCACTCACTCACTCACTCACTCACTCACACGTAACACAAAGACGCACACTTACGCTCGCACTAAAGATACAGACTGGCCAAAGGCCAACGACATCATCGATTCGTCTTTAGCAAAGCCGTATATTCATTAGTGAAGATCTGGTACCTACGCTGGCTGGTCGACCTTTACGCAACTAAGATTGTCAGTGCTCTATGAGAAAGATCTGCGAGCCTTCCTTCTTCAAAGGAAGCTTGTAGTAGTTGCCTCGCAGTCCATATTGACGTGTAAGTGGCCCTCATCGTATGCGCTTGCCAGTTTTATGTGCATTACGGCCGTGATGTAGCAATGCCCACTGATTGCCCTGAAACAGCACATTTATTGCTTTCAGTGGTATCGGCCTCATTACTGCACCGATTGCTGTATGTTTGTTCGCTTCAGCGATTAGGACTGAGATGGCGAGATTAGGCAGTTTTGCTTAATAATTACGCCTTAACTACTCGATGGTGCATAGTGTTCGTTTTCCTCTTGACGTTTAGCGTGTGGCCTTCGGGAAGTAAATGTCACGGTGCCGTAAAATATTCACGTATACGCCGTAACTATAACTGGTATAGGCACATGCCACCGGTTAGATATACAAGCAACGAAAGACAGTTGTACCAGGGATACGATTAACGTAACGATATAGCTGAATTCTCACGAGGATGCCTAATTGGCCTAACTGTGCACAAATTGGTCTGAGAATGACTAACTTATGGAGCAAGAACTTTTTGGTTTTCTAGCTGTAGATGGACGTACGAGATTAGTACTCTCAGTTAGCCGCCACACCGTTCATCGGAAACAATTAAATTTGGACGAGAAGTTCTGTTCTCTGCCGGAAACATCGGTGCATGAGGCGACACTACCAAACAAGCAGAAAACGAGAAGAGAGAAGATTGGCTTTACAACAAGGGCGAAATTCGGACCCGATCCCATGGGCGATGGAAAACTTAACAAAAATGGAGAGGCGAGCCACTCCCGGGAGCCGATAGACGTTTCAACCGCAATTTCCTAAACATTTATTTATTTATTTATTTATTTATTTATTTATTTATTTATTTATTTATTTATTTATCACAGTACCCACAGCGCCCGGGGGCACTACAGTGGGGCGGGAGGGGGGGGGGAATACAATCAGCAAAAGGGAAAGTTGGGCAAGTTGGTTCGCGTTCATTTGGGAGCAGCGCAAAAGATGAAAGACACGGAAGAAGACTGTGTTTCCGATTCTGTTTTGCATTTTGTGCGGCAGATCCACTACGTCGTTTATTTGGCTTTCTTTACTCAATTTAACTGGTTCTTCATTAGGTATCAATTGCACCTCTTGACCTTGTTTCCTTGTGTTTTTTTTTCTTTTCTTTTTTTCTGACGCAGCTTGTCTACTGTAAACAATGTTGCCCCGTCTTTCATGCGTCTTCATTGTAATAGACCCTTCGCCAGTGCTCTTTGTACGCCCACCCCTATATGGCTTACAGTGTAAATAAATAAATAAATAAATAAATAAATAAATAAATAAAACCAGGATCTTGTTATGAGGCACGCCGTAAGAAAACTTGGAACAAGTGGTGTTCTTTAACGTTCGCTAACTTTCGCGAGTGGAGATGTTGAAGGGACCATGACACGGTAACCCAACTATTCGCTTTTGCGAGGGAAAAACGGAAGTAGAGGGTCTATTGGGTCTATACATATATGAAAAAATGCGGTGCACAAGAATATTTCAGCACAAAATAAGCCCTAAAAATTGCCAGCCAATAAACCCCGCCCACCGCCGGCGACCGCCATTTTGCCATGGCGTGTGTGACGTCATGTGCTGCATGAAGCGGAACCGTCGTCTTCTATGTTTCAGCCGCTGCAGATCGTTCAATTTCAATGCCAAGCTGAAGAAAGCTGAAATGGATTGCTCGCACAGCTGAGCACGGAACAAAATCGTTTGCCGGAATGCAGACGCTCGCAGAGCAAGCAGCTCGTTACATCACGGCTCGCGAGTGCGCCAGTGTTTCCGGACTCTCAGGCCGCTCGCTGTCTTTACAAAAATATTCAGTTATACATCAGTTGCTGGACCAAATGTGCTAAAGCTTAGCCATCTTGTTTAGGAGCGCACGAGGATTAACCCACATAACGCGGATTATGACCGAAAATTGGGTGTCATTTACCCTTTAAAGAACACTTGTACAAAGCTGGCTCCAATCACGAAATGCTGCAGATTTGCCGATTGATTTCGGCTTAGTGGGACAGATATCTGACGGGGTTAAAGGCTCCCGCCCGCCTACAAACTCCTATCCTTCTCTTCACGGCGTCTTATACGATATGAATCGGATTAGGGCAAACCATGGAACAAAGTTGTCGGGACGTCCTTCAATCTTGTCAAAGCCTATCTCGTTCGCTCCGAAGCAATCAAAGAATCTCCTCATGCTTTTTTGCCCGAAGCGAAGCCACGGGATATCGCGCGAGCATTCCAGCTAATTCGGTTAGCCGAGGCGCCCCATACGGAAAAGGAAAGAAAACTCATTGTCGAGTGTTCCGTGAACTTGCCGGAAGAATGGTGCTGTAGGATCAATCGGGGATTGCGCCTGCGTCCTAACGGAATGGCAGGGTGCGAAAAATTGATGAGTAGCTATCACTGGCTATCGCTGGCTATCGCCTTTCGCGTTTTTTTTTTCTGAAGTTCGCCCTCACTATCGCATGCTGTCGTTTTCTTGAGGTTGTGTCCTCGTGTTTTCACCACGTGAAGCGCCAATTTACTTCAAAGATGTTGCAAACGGTCGAGCGTGAGCGAGCCAGGAACTTTATTGAATAAGACCAAAGGAATCGGGATCAGGGGTGGAAGCGAAGAGGCTCCATCTCGTGAAACCAAACTTTTCCTAACGAGCGATGCGGAAGAACTGATAATTCCTTGAAACTGTGCCAATGAAAAACCTAGCATTTCTTTCTTTGTTTATTTTAATAGTCTTTCAATGAATCAATAAATCAATCAATCAATCAATCAATCAATCAATCAATCAATCAATCAATCAATCAATCAATGAACCTTTATTGTGTATTATACACGTAATGACCGGTTATCATTATAAAGGAAATCTAATTGCACTCACCCAACCAATGTAAGAATTTAAGAAGCACTTTTATAATGTAACTACATGGAATTCGTCATTTTCCTTTATTCTCAGTGTGTTTCTATTATTTCAGCTTCTTTTATATTGAAACTGTGTTACATTGAGTTTGATCATGTGCTATCGCGTCGATTGTAGAATATGGCCCCACAGGTATATTTAGGCTGGATTTCTGTCTATTTTCGCCAGCCACCCCTTTCCTCCGTTGGAAGGAGTTTCATTCATTCATTCATTCATTCATTCATTCATTCATTCATTCATTCATTCATTCATTCATTCATTCACTTTGGGCCGCAAAACATTTCTGACAGTGCATGGCCAGTGCATAGCCATTTCATGGCTTACTTTTATTTCCTTGATCTTATAATTTCTACATCTCAATCCAGAACGATATCTTAAGGTTTGCTTTTGTTGCCTCCTTATCGGGTGGTGAGATAACCAACGTTAGCCTGTGCGGCTATGTGGAGTGAATGAGCGGAATATTGTTTTCACGTGATGATGACATTTTGCATCACTTGTGTTGACGCCCAGACCGAGGGATGCCGACGGTCAATTATCCGCATGTGATGAGGAATCTAAGGCTTTCGCCTTAAAACCCAATATAAGTAGCGCCTTAATAAGTTACATGTAGAGACAGACATTTCCAGACATTTCCACCCACCATCCGCTCAACACACACATCCAAAGTCAGCTTACATTCCGGCCTCAGTAGTCCTGACAAGCGCACCAATAATTCGATAAAGATATAAAGAGCTGAAAAACTGTTGAGGTACCCTGAGATAAACTTGTTGTCAGAGGGCGCCCCTGACAGCATCAGCTATAGAAACCCGACGTCATCAAAAGAGCGTCCGAAGTAGGTTCACCGAGACGCTTTTTCACGCCCACGTTAAGATCCAATCGGAGAAGCAGCCTCCTCTGGAAACAGCTGGAGTCACAAAGGCCGGACGACTGGTCAAAAGAGGTAACCCGCCTTAGCTGGGAGCACTATAGACAGTTACTTCGCTGTCTGGCGTTGAAGCTTTAGATCAGTGGCGGATAGATTCAATCAGGCCAGACATGGGATCGCATTTCGTTACCTTCACACGTCAGTCTGGCTGTAGCTTCCCCCTCCAGTTTCTACCTTATCTTTCACAATTTCTGCGAAGGCCTCAAGACGTCCGCGCTTTTATAGAAAAAGATATGCTCTGCACTTACACTCAGCTTTCGCTTTTATAGCACTTAAAGGCGATCGCGGAATAGAATGCAGGACATCGTACTGTCCCCCACGGTTACATCCATTTCACGGAGAACTATAACGAAATGTACCACATGCGCCAACCCACAAAGAATTGAGACTTGGTTCTTTTCGGCAACAGAAATCTTTCGTTATCCTTAGCTAAAACCGGCAGTGGCGTTCACCACGGAAATGAGACCAGACGTAATGGTTCGTTGGGAAGAAAGGACCGCAGCTCTTGCTGAATGTGGCACGATACCTCCTTAAAATTTACGCTTACGCAAGCTCTGCTGCTGATATATTCGCTGTTCTAGCATCTATTCGTGAGAGTAATATTTCTTGCAACGAAACACTTCAGTTGTAGAATCTAAACAGAATGTTTCTTTCTATTTGGACATCATGGTCTCCGTCCTAATAACGCGTTTCTCTCTCTTATGTTTGGTGTGATAGCCCGGCAAAAAAAATTCTCGCCTTGCGCCTATACTCCTCACCACCTTCAACACGCCTTGCAATAAGTGGTACACATTAGTGAATACATTCCAAAAACAGTAAAACGTTCTGCTTTGTGCAAATTACGCGCAATGGTAGTGAGGGTAACACAGAGTAAAACAATAGCAAGATCCGGCCGAAGAAACAATCTACGGTAACGTACATTTATGTCACATTGGTAGTCCACCCCGGTGGAACAGCGATTACGGTGCTCAAGTGATGGCCGATGGTCGCGGGATCGATCCCGCTCGCGGCGGTCGCATTTGGAAGGAGGCCCCGCACACTGAGCGATGTCAGTGTACGTTAATGAACACCAGAAGATAGAAATTTCCGGCGCCCATCGCTACAGCGTTCCTTATAATCATGTCGTGGTTTTGGAGCTTAAAGCCTCAGATATTACTATTATTAGTACCACGTAGGTACCAATTGGCGAGTGAGAGATTTTTTCGCAAAGATGTTCCTCTTCAATATGCGTGAAATTAGAGTAACAATATAGCTCGAAGTTCTATATGAGGCACTCTTCGTCTTTGGATTCGAAAGTACCTTACGAAACTTGCGAAAACTATTCTTGTTAGCTGCATTATTCACAATTACTTTAGAATCACCAACAGAGAATTAGCGAGAGTTGTAAAGAAGGCATGATGCAGTGCTATCAATCTACAATTTGTCTTGCGTATATTTAACAAAAAAAACTCATTCTAATTCAACATCCCAACCCTCACAAAAGTGTCAGTCCTGTGTCTGGTTTTCGTCACATGAGGTCTAAAAACAAGCGCTGAACATATTCAGCACTTGTGAAGTGCCTTTCTTTGCGGTGTATGTTCAACGTGTTCAGCACTTGTGAAGTGCCTTTCTTCGCTATGTGTTCGCCGTTTTAGAAGATTTTTACATTTAAGAACAAGGATGCGTAAGCAGCTTACATGAAAACCTAGCGAATTGTAGCTCCTGTATATAGTGGACAATACAGACACAACACCGGTTCGTCGGAAAAGCTGTTCTAATCTGGCACGCGCTTCATCTTTCTCGCCTTCGTGCTAGCTGCCCGAGCGACCGAAACCCCGGTGTCAATCTTCGTCATCACACTCCTTAGAAGCGAGTGCACTTACTAAGCACTTCACCCACCATCCACCGCCTCACCTCACATTAATACACCACATTTTCCCGGGCTTTACTGAACGAATGAGTTCAGCATACAGGTCATCAGACTCCCGTCGAACCTTCACTCTAGCTGTCTCGCTCCTAGCGACTGCGTCTTCATCTAACTCTTCTGTCCCTCAAGGCCTCACTGTGATCAACGGTATAGACCGGTGTGGCTAACGGGACACCCCCCGTAAAAGTTGCATTTATGTGTGCCCTGTTGCCATGGTTTCCGCTGGAAGCTGCGATCGATGGCCTTCTACCTAGATGACGACGCCGCCGCGCCGTTAACGTACGTTCCACGCCGAGAGCACACCGTCGGCGATGCGCACGACTGCGGGCGAGTCTACCGCGCAATGGAGGAGCCTGCTTGTTTCGCGCACGAGGGATCAAAGGGGTTCGGTTGGTCGCTGAACAGGTGGCCTGCGTCACACCGGCTCACCTGAGAAACGCCGGCGCTGGAGGCGTTCGCTTGTTGGCGCCTCGGGATCCCGGATGACGTGAGAGAGAGTGAAAAAGAAGAAAGGGAGAAGGAAAGCGAGGCGTTTGTGGGAGGAAAGGGTTGGTTACAAATCGAGGTGTCCTATTTATAGGAAATGAGTGATGTCTCCTTTAAGGGCAGCGTGTACTCTGATTAGGCGAGGTTAGGTGAGCCGCTTTCACTAGGAACGTTCATGAAGGACAGACAGATAATGATAATAATAATAACTTCCGGTGTTTTACGTGAGAAAATGACTATGTGGTAATGAGGCACGCTGTCGATAGATAGATAGATAGATAGATAGATAGATAGATAGATAGATAGATAGATAGATAGATAGATAGATAGATAGATAGATAGATAGATAGATAGATAGATAGATAGATAGATAGATAGATAGATAGATAGATAGATAGATAGATAGATAGATAGATAGATAGATAGATAGATAGATAGATAGATAGATAGATAGATAGATAGATAGATAGATAGATAGATAGATAGATAGATAGATAGATAGATAGATAGTCAAAGCTCAGTGGTATCCATTACACTCGGCCAGCACAACATTTACTACGCATGTGTTTCACTAAATGGAAGTTATGACAAGCATGATTAGGAGTGTGGACAGGGCAAAGCTCGCAACTCAGCAAAGGAAATGAGTTCGAATACATAAGTTTCCCAAACAAGCTTAAGTGGACTTGTTCTGTAGTATCCTGTGAAAGCGGTGTCCCAGCCACGATGCGGTTTTCACTTATTTAATTATGAACTGTTCTCTTAGCTAAGCGTCAGTGTTAGCACAGACGGGTAAATATTTAAGGCCCCGTGGTGCAATTCCCCCGGGGAAAACGAATGGTTTGCCTTCGAAGAGATGCCCCGAGAGGGAGCTATGACAACCCTACGCTGCCCTGATGAAAAAAAAAAATGACACCACCTCCCACTAAAGGGAACCATGTGATGATGCGAAGCAGCATATGGGTCGACTTAAAGTTCCGTTCATCGCGGGCACCTTGCCCGATGTTAACGCGTCCTTGCATGTGGAGCACACCATGAATTCACTATAGTTGCTGTTGCTGTTACTCGTCCCGAACTCTTGTTGGAGCACGCCACGCGGGTTCATCGCGCGTCTGCAGAATCTCCTTCCCCGACGCAGTCACGTGATGGCTGAGAGATCGTAAGGGGGAGAGCGTCTTACCCAGCCCCTTACACACGCCCGAACGCGCTAGCACATGCCAGCGCGTTCTGACTAGGTATACAACGCGTTGGTTCATCGCGCGTCTGCAGAATCTCGTTCCCCGAGGCCATCACATGATTGCTGAAAGAGTGTAAGGGGGAAAGGCCACAGCGTCTTACCCAGACAAAAAGTATTGAGGGACTATGCCCAGACCCTTACGCAGGCCCCAACGCCCTAGCGCGTGCCAGCACACATGGTTTTGTCTGCGTTACGCCAAGCTAGTACAGCATACGGCAGCCCGGGCCCCTAAATTGCTCTGCACGTATCATCATCAAGGCGGTCGAAGAACAAGACGAAGACGACTTCTCCTTGGCGCGAGCGCGCGCTCAATATGTTACAGATGGCTAGGGTAGGTTTTAAAAAGTGGACGGTCGCCAATGGAACTACGGACAAAGCCCAGCGCAAAAGCTGCTTCGCATCTAAAACCGAACGCGATAGACAACGCTGTCATAAAGGTTGCGATATACGTGAGACATGGAGCTGTTGCTTGTTGTTCGTCCCCAAGCTCAGGAAAGGGTCAGTGCTTTCCACATATTCTGGCCGTCACTTTTCGGTAACTAAATTACGGGATTGTAAAGAAAACACAAAAGCGCTTCAGTGGTGGTTGCCCTGGAATGGTTTTGTGGCGAGGGAGCTCATGAATTATTCGAAGTATTCTGACGCAACCACGCTTGGTCCTTGCACTCGTCTGACGACCCTCTCACAGTTCAACGCAACGACCCTCTCACAGTTCTCTGTATAACATTTTCATTTATTTGATCCCGAACTCCACAAAGAAAGAAAGAAAGAAAGAAAGAAAGAAAGAAAGAAAGAAAGAAAGAAAGAAAGAAAGAAAGAAAGAAAGAAAGAAAGAAAGAAAGAAAGAAAGAAAGAAAGAAAGAAAGAAAGAAAGAGATAGATAGATAGATAGATAGATAGATAGATAGATAGATAGATAGATAGATAGATAGATAGATAGATAGATAGATAGATAGATAGATAGATAGATAGATAGATAGATAGATAGATAGATAGATAGATAGATAGATAGATAGATAGATAGATAGATAGATAGATAGATAGATAGATAGATAGATAGATAGATGGATGGATGGATGGATGGATGGATGGATGGATGGATGGATGGATGGATGGATGGATGGATGGATGGATGGATGGATGGATGGATGGATGGATGGATGGATGGATGGATGGATGGATGGATGGATGGATGGATGGATGGATGGATGATGGATGGATGATGGATGGATGGATGGATAGATAGATAGATAGATAGATAGATAGATAGATAGATAGATAGATAGATAGATAGATAGATAGATAGATAGATAGATAGATAGATAGATAGATAGATAGATAGATAGATAGATAGATAGATAGATAGATAGATAGATAGATAGATAGATAGATAGATAGATAGATAGATGTAAAATCACGCATTTGGCATAAAGAAGCGTCGTGATGGTGGAGCCCTTGCAAGATAGGGACGCTTGGAGCAGCCTATTTAAAGTGACTTCTTTGAAGTTCAATGCGTTCTTGTTCGCATAGCCACAGAGCTGGTTGAGCGCTCTATCGAAGTGTCTTTGACGTCATAAAGGGCTATATATAAATTTCAAAATATCGCCAGCGGCATATAAAATCAGAGCTTTATACGTGAAAGATAGATCTCGACGAATAGAAAAAGAAAATGTAAACGTCCTCCCCTAACGGAGATGTCATGATGGTGCATAACTTTCAAAACTGGCGCATTTAGAGTGGCCTATTGTGAAAGCGTTTAGAAAGAAGACTCTCGTTCGTAAAGGTATGGAGATTGTTAAGTGCACGCTTCCGATAACACCTACAAACTGAGTAACACCTATAAACTTCCCGGATTACGCGGCATAGTCTTCAGACACTACACGCTCACACTTCTCCCAGCCTATACATCAGGCTACAACTCCGTCTGCATACTAATCCTAATAATAGCATCGAATACCCAGCTACGCCGAAAAAAAAACGCGATAACAAACCTGAGACAACGTAAACGAACGCGCTCGCCAATATTTGGGATTAGAACAGCTAGTGCAAAACGTTGTATGCTCTAAAAAACATGACATTAGCGAGGATAAGTTTGTTCCTCGAAACGTCAACGCAGCGCCGAACGACGCTATTACTCGAAGTTCTTCGTTGCCTCGCGTACGGGCGCGTTGTTCTTAATTAGAATGATGAGTTCATTTGGATGTAGCCTAATGACTTCTGAAGTCGCATCCCTACATACAACGTTTATATCAGGCTAGGCAAGAAGCCAAATAAAGAGCCGGAAATCAAGCCAATGTACTTCTCGTAAAGCGAAGAGGTAGACAGGGGCAATCTTAATCCGCACTCAAAATTCTAATGAGCTTCTTCGAGAAACCGTTGCAAGACGGCGACTAGGTGAAGAGGCATGAGTTTGCTAAAATTGGAAGGTGAATAAAAAGACCACTCACCGATGGAATCAATCCAACAAAATATAGGTGAAAATGAAATGTTTCCGGACCACCATTAAACGTAGACGGCCGTATTCGAAATACGGATGAATATTATTTTCTTTCTTCTCGACAGCAAAGCCCTGCCCTTTGTAATTACCACAACAGATATCTGCTAGCTGCTACGCGGATCAAAGCGAATAGAGAACTTCAGAAGTACGTAAGGGAAGTAATTTTGTAAAGTGCTTACACTTAGCTTTTTTTCTTTATTTGTTTTACGGCATAATTAGATAGCCCCTTATATACACAAAAAAAAAGAAACTTGAAGGCAGATATAAACAGTCATTGGGTAGCATATGCACAGTATCTTCGCTTTGCTCTATGCGACTTTTTTTTTCTTACGAGGAAATTTATTTTGTGAGATACACAGGGTGGTGTAAGAGGATTGAAAATGTCTGCAGTGAGCCTGCGAAGAAATTCTTTCCGTTATCATCATATAAGCACTATTTTCCAATTACGGTTATAGGCGGCTAACAAGCACAGACAAGCGGAGTGAGATTGCAAGTTTCTGGTAATGGTTAGGGGTTACGGCAATGAAGATAGTCTCAAACTCGAAGTTAGCTAACGAGTCATGAGCGCAACAATGTCAGAATCGAAAGGCTCCATTTGTACCGGTATTAGCTCGTGTGTTGGGACAAACTACATTGTTGTTTTAGGTTCGGGTACATTAAAGTTGGATGGTCGGTATTCTTGCTTTCGATAAGAAAAGGCAGACAACGTTGAAGCGTGTTAATTAGCTCGATATGATGAGCCATCAGAGACTCATGTAAACACGCGTGCTCTCAAATACACGAGGGAGGGCATAACTTTTCCTTCCTCAAAGCGTTGTCCAAGTTTGGTGTACATTAGGCTTCGGACAGCTTAATGAAACGCGAAACAGAGAAATAATACAGACAGATGGGCTGTTTGCACGTCTGTAGTCTATCGGTCTTCATCATGTAAGGTCCCTATCATTATCGCATTGTCATGAATGCACAACATTTTAGCAGAAATCCTCTTTTATATTTTCATATCTTCTAATTGATTGATTGATTGATTGATTGATTGATTGATTGATTGATTGATTGATTGATTGATTGATTCAAGATCCTTACCATTATCTACGTTGTCACAAGATTGTCACTTTGGCACTTCTATTCTATATTTATGTTGTTACTACATTGGCACACTGTTACAACATTGTCATTTCTTCGTCGCTACATTGACACTTTGTTGTTTCTACTCTATCACTACGTTGCCACTACATCACTTTCATTCTACATTGTCACTACATTGCCATTTCTTCTCTCTCACTAGACTGTCACTTTGTAACTTATACTCTGCCGCTACGTCTTCACACCACTCTCATTCTTAGTTGTCACTACATTGTCATTTAGTAACTTTGTTCCTAGTTTGTCACTACTTTGATTCTTTGTGCACATTCGATAGTGCACAGCGTTGTGGGACACTTTGTCACTCCTACTTTGTCACTACATTGTCACTTTGTCACTTGTACTCTGACGAAAAGTTGTAACCATATCACTTTCGTCCCGCTATGTCACTTCTCCCAGCAGGGGCACTTCGTAACTTGGTCGCTATTTTGTAACTACTTTGACTCCTTGTGCGTATTCTATAGCGCACAGCATTGTGGGGCACTCTGTCACTTCAACTATGTTACTGATTTATCTGTCCCTTCCCTGACACTGCGTTGTCACTAAATCACGTTCTTCGCCCTGTGTAACTGCATTGTAACTTCGTAGCTTTGTCTCTGTTTCATCGCTACTTTGACCCCTTGTGCGCATTCGATCGAGAACAGCGTTGTGGTTTGTAGAACGTGCCTCTCTGGAAGCCCGTCGCTCGACCTGCACTACAACGAAATAATATATATCACAGGAACAAGCCCATATATAGCTACCATACCTAGCTACCCACATCGAGATTAGGGCGTCGAGTGGAGGAAACAAGCCGTGCTTCCTTCGAAGAATCGACAACTTCCCGGCTCTCCTTAGGGTACTTACTTCCGAGCGAGACACGAAAGGGAAAGATTTAACGGCAAGAGAAACAACCCGCTTCTGAATAATAGATTTCTAATCACGACAAGGAGCCGAGCAAGGATCTGTTTTCTGTTGCACGAACGTGGCTGGGCTTTCCCACCACGAACGCCTAATTTACGACTGTACCAATGTTTCTTTTTGCTGTCAGATAGAGGCTAGTTGCCCTATGTTCGTCTGGCCTCGCTCTGAGTGGTCGACTCGTGAAGAGTGCGGCTAAGAAATATTTATTCGTTTACCGCGATAGCGATTGCACGGTAGCGATAAACCTATCAACGCCGCCGTCGTGCTGTCACGGTAATATCACAGCTGTTCTGCCACATGCGTTAAATAAGCGTCTGTCAACAGAAATGCCATGCCTAACCAGAGATGAAAATTCCCTAAACGCGGGTTGTCGCCAGAGCCAAAGTTTCGACAAGTGGTCTTCATTTTATTAGAATGCGTTCCTGGGCGAGTTGGTGCATTGTCTGAAAATAAAAGCAGAGCGCAAAAAAGACGGGACACAAGAGACACGAAGACGGGACGGGCGCTCACTACCAACTGATTTTTTCACGAAAGAATTGGGGGAAAATATACAGAGCGTACGTCACAAGCGCGCCTGCGCACACATCGCAAAGCTAGTCATAAGAAAATCTACTGCATATTGCGGCAAAGCAATTGAAATTCCCGCTCCCGCAAACGTCTGGCTGACGCAATCTGCGCCCTTCATTTTCATGTAGAACGCCTCCAACAGTTCGCGAGCAACCGTTTCTCTGCTTCGTGCCAGTACCTTCAAACGAGCAAACAAAGGCGCACAGCCACACACTGCACAGTGCGCAGGAAGGTGCGCGCCCTTATCATTTGTGAGCGTCAACTCATGCTCACGGGCCCGTTGATTGACACACCTGCCCGTTTGGCCGATGTAAGATTTGCCACAGCTCAGAGGCAATTCATATACCACCCCTACCGCACAATCCCACGTAGTACCTATTGTGCTTGCTTCCACAATTCGTCTTTTTTACCTCACCGGAGATGCGCGCACACAGCTTCGACAGCTTGCGCGGCGCTGAAAAGACGATGGGCACATTGTGCCTATTCGCCACTTTCTTGAGGTTATGCGCTACTTTGTGGATGTAGGGGATCACCTCAGGGCTCGTGTCGTTTTTGTGTGTGGCTTTCCTCCTGCCCTGGCCTTTCACCTTCTGAAGCAACGACTCCGCGGTAGCCACCAGAAGAGTGTCTGGAATAGCCTGACGACCGTAGTCGTTGCACTTGCTGGTAAAAACTGCAGGGGGCTGCATGGACGCAAGAATTTTGGAGGGCGGATTCTAGACACATGGAGGGAAACAACTGCTCAGGAAAACAACGGCATACCTTAGTGCGTGCTTGTGTAAACTTCGTACACTCTCGCCAAATCACAAAGGAGGAGAAGTAGAGGGAAAGTGCATTTCCCTCTCATTAATCTATTCCGCGCGTGTCTCTTCAAATTATATCTCACCGATATTGCTATCTCTATGACAAAAGGTAATTGTATCTGTGTATTGTGTATTCTTATTTATTTATTTATTTATTTATTTATTTATTTATTTACCTAATCACTGCGTCCTAAATGAACACTCTTTTAGGAGATGACGACTCATTGTTTTTTGTTTGTTCACAGCTACAATTTTATATTAGAGCCAAACTAGCCAAACATGTAATAGTAACGAAACATTGCATTGTGTCGCCGTTGATAAAAACAACAAAACAAATTTGCTTCGTGTATGAAGTCCAGTAACGAGCGGTGGTGAGGTCCACTAATCCAGCGGTCAAGTATGTGTATTTCTGAATCAATAATTATTACGCCCAGGGTGTCGGAACGAACTGTTTTTCGTTTCGGTTTTAGTTTCGTTTCACTGCAAAAAGTTCCGTTTCGTTTCTGCCCCGGAACGAAAAAAAAAAAAACGTTCCGTAACGGTTCGTAACGGTTCGTAACGGTTTTTTTCTTTGTATAAAAAAAAGTATGAAAAAGGTAAAGCAATCATTAAAAGAAAACATTGGATTTGTGATGTAGTTACTTGCCCTCCTCTCAAGAAAGTGGGACAAGGGTAAAACACGTTCTTCAGAGGAGCGGAAGTAACTGTACCACGTATTCCTACCAACTAGCACAAACCAGTATTCATTTCAAAATCATAGTATTTATTTTCTCACAAGACAAATACGAATTTTTTTTAGTTGGCTTAATTCTTTGTGTCAAGGGAGTGAGCGCGATCTCAGAAGCAGCACGTCATTGAGTGTACTCTCTGATGTGCGAGACCGCTGTCCTGATAAAAAGATCGCCAGGCCTGCGTGAAACACGCAGCAAGTCACAGCAAAAGCTAGAAGAGCGGACTTTGTAGAACCCGTTGTTATCTCTTGGGGCAACTAATACAAGTAAACATGCAACGTACCCGCTACGTCATAAATCGTCGCAACTTTTCTGAAGTAGCGAAGTTCCCACTATGCTATTTTTCTTCATTCTTCGGAGAATCGCGGTACCCTCTACACATCTGTAAGGCATTGTCTGCACTTTGTGCTGTGGCTGATAATGAAGAATTATGGCTGAGCACTTTGCAGTGGGTGGAAAGGAGTGTTGCGGAATGGGCGCCTCCATTCGATTCCAATTCCATTCCGCAGTTCCATTCCTTTCACTTCCTCGGAATGAAAAAAACTCAGCCCATTGGCACTCAGGGAATGGCCTGGCAGTCCGACTCCATTCCTGTAATTCCTCAACGTAGGAAAGGCATCTTGATAGTTTTATCGAGTTAAGAATGAACGCCCCATAAAGCTGATGTCATCAAATGCATTAAGAACTGCAAAAGTACGCAAAACACGTTGCCAAGGTCGAGGTATAGTAGCTTGGTGACATATCTCGTGCAGTACAACCGCCCTACTAATTCTCATAGGGGCAGTTCTCCCGCTACCGATAGTATTTGCGTGGTCAACATGTTTGAACGAATGGTGGTGTTTGAATATTGCTTAAGCTTAAATCTGTTAATGCTAAAATGACGACATAGCGTATTTTTATGCTGACAAAAGCGCCTTTGCATCGAATACGGAACACTGGGCCGCACTGCCCGTCATCATTCACGCTTGTCAAGCACGCCTCGCAAGCATGGATGGGGTGAGGAAGACTTTCTGTGTTCGCCTGTGCGCAGGTATGCAATGTCTTCCTTGTAGCAAAGGTTATTTACGTGTGTCAGGTACTAAACTGCTCGTGAGATAAAGATCAGGCTGTGCATAGAGTATTCGCCACTTTCGGGTGGGGGTATCAATGGAAACCAACGCGCAGGGGTAATTTGTTTCTCCCATCGGTATCTGCTGGGATAATGCATTTGTTTGTACACTAAGTTATGCCTCCATTTGCAGTAGGCGCGTTGCTTATACATGTACCGTGCTTGTAATCAGCTAAGCCATTTTAAAAATACTGCTTTAGTATTAACTTGCGAAGCTCTGACTTACTAACGTTTGAAGCTCGAAAAACAGCACGTAGACAAAAACGTCCTCTATTTTCGGAAAAAGACGTAATTCCATTCCCATTCCATTCTTCCGAGCGTTGTCCCCATTCCATTGCGTGGTCGCGAATATGTTGAAGATTCCGGAGTCATTCCAATTCCGGAATGGTAACTCCGCAACACTGGTGGCAAGCATTAAACCACGCACTCTTTGCGCTATTAGCATTGTGTGATGACTGGTTGTTATTTTACTCTTCCGCCACGCTATATTACATATGTTAACGCGATTCCTTGCCCGACATGACGCCTGTATAGAGTATTTTTGCGATGGAGTTATAAGCACCAGCGTGACACTGTGGTGGAAGACCCGACTGCCACGCAGAGGGCGCGGATCCTAGAAATTTGTTCCTCATTAATTTTTTTCTTATACCACGCGATAGCGGTCACGTACACCGGCGGCTGCGGACAACTATGGAGCCAAAATCGGCTGTTGTGATCTCATAACAGCTTTCGCTGTAACAAACTTCAGCGCCGACAATGCCCTCTCCACTTTGGCCTGCTTGGCAGGCGCGCAAAAATCCACTTGCGTTAATATAAACATCTTTGGTTGCCACTGTTCTCGTTTTTTGCACAATTTCAACATATCTTTGCTTTGGATTTCCTGTTTGAGGTACGCGCTTATACTATACCCTGAGATATGCTCACATTGCATGAGCTCAGTTGTTCCGGATTGCGAAATTTTCTCGTGAACCGAAAAACGATTGAAAAAATTTCGGTTTCACTCCGGAACGAAATAATAAATAACGTTTCAGTTACGTTTTCGTTCCGGTCAAAAATATCGTTTTTTTTTTCGTTTTTTTTTTTTCGGTTTTCGTTCCGTTCCGACACTCTGATTATGCCTAAGGGCGGACTTTAAAAAAAAAAAAACAACAAAAACAACAAAACACATATCGTGTATGTTAATGAAAATGAGTCCACCGGCCCAAATACGTTATTACGCAGCCCCCTTGCCTGTGTTGTTTTGATATTAGGTGATGAAAGACGGCACGACGGTTGCACGAGGAAGAAAAAAAAAGCCACCGACTACAGAATTGCTTTTTTTTTTGTCCGGTGCATTTCAGAATGCTTTGAAAACAAGTGCTTTCTACGTGTTGCCTCTTCCATGGAAACCAATCGATGCGTTGTGTGCGGCAAGCACCGTAGACTCGCACGCTCTGTTTGCGTCGCAGTCACCCATAACGAGCTAACCAGGGTGTCGCCTTGAGTCCAGTGGTCTGGCATTTAATAATTCACGCTGTCCATGCCGCAACTCGTGAACTAAGCCAAGCCCGAGCGTACTGCAGTTATCCCTAGAATACACGGGTTTAAATGAAGATCACGAAGACTGATGGCCTTGTTGACAAAAAATGAACGCCCAGAAAACTGGTAAAAAAAAGTATTGCACACTCTAAGGAAACAAAAAAGAGTCTTTTGACTCCTTTCGGGGAGTCTTGAGTCGCCATGTACATGACTCCCTTTAAAGAGGCACGTCAACTCTCTTTGGAGAGTCATGTGACCCACAAGAGAGTTAACGTGACTCTTTGAAGAGAGTCATATACGTGGCAAGTCAAAACTCCCAGAAAGGAGTCACACATACTCTTCTTTTTTTTCTTAGAGTGCAGCCAGAGCGTCGGATAGCGAGACTGTAAACGTGCGAGTGTATGTAGTCGAACGTCGTCGTCGTCATCATTTCGAACGCCATCATAATAAAAATTTTGTTTAATTTTTTGTTTACTTAACATTTACCGGAAACCTCCACCATTTGTAAAGGCGTTTATTGGACGCCGGCGTAAGGGTCGGCCGGTAGCTGAACCAACGGCTCAATTCACGGACTCCGAGCACAAGCGGCGTCCACGAGCGATACGCGGGAGATACAGACCCACTAGATAGCGCTGCAGAGGATGCCCCGCTGTAGCGTTCCTCTTTGCTACAACTTATCCCTCTTGTCACGTGACCTGCGTTACAACTACTACAACTACTACTACGACGACAGCACAGGGTAGACTAAGACAACTGCGTCATAAAAAAGACTTTAATGCTACCGGCTAAAGCACAAACAAAGAAAGTCCTGCTGAAGGAGCCAAATACAGTTGAACCTCGATACAACGAAGTCGGTAATATCGGCAATGTAATTCGTTATATCGGAACCTCGTCAAATCGAAAATCGACCCTTTTATGCATTTTATAGTTGCCAAAGACTCCTTTCTGTTTTTCTTTTTTTAGCACGAGAATGTAGGAAGAATGTTGGAATAATACAGCAGCACAAAAAATAATCATGTCTATAGCGAAATGCTTGAAAACGAAACGCACAATAACAACAACAAACGAGGGGGGATTGATCGAGAGCTTGTTTCTTTTTGTTAGGCACAACCTAATGATAGCAAGACAATGAGGCCAAGTAAGGTATGGGGACATTACTTATATGTTTTTAACTGTAGTAGAGTGATTATGGCATAAATGTAAGGAGGCTAAAGTGGACGAAAAGACAACTTGCCGCAGGTAGGAACCGAAGCTACAACCTTTGAACAACGCGTCCGATGCTCTACCAATTGAGCTACGGTGGCGGCCGCTTTCCCGCCCCTTTTTTGATACTTATGTTTTGTAGCGTTACTACACTTGCCTAACCGGAGCCGATTTCGCGTGGATCCTCATGAGCCGTGCTGCGCATGCGCGAGGATCAGTGATGTCACACAGCTGGCTCACCGGAGCCGGCATCTCACGCGCTCTCCGCCACCGCCACGCGCGGCTCGCCGCTGCTGGTCTGCGCGTTCGGGAGGAGTGGCATCGTAGCCGCGGCAGACCCACTGGCGCCGGCGCGCGCGCAGACTCCGCCACCACCACGCGCGACTCACAGCTGCTGGTCTGCGCATTCGAGAGGAGTGACGTCATAGCCATGGCAGACACACTGGCACCGGCGCGCGCGCAGCTATTCGCTTTCGCTGTGCAGTCGCCGTATGACACTGCGCTGGAGCCGCTTGATAGCGCCTCTGACTGGCGTTTGCAGGCGGGTAACGCCATGAAGAATGATAGCGTAAATGCTGCTCAACGGCACAGAAGAGCCCAGAAGCTTATCTCATCGGATCCCGAAGTAGTTGCCTGGCAATTAGCGGTTCAGAGTACGAAGAATGAACAGAAGAAGGCTAATAATCCTAGACAATCTGGAAAGCTAAGAATAATCAGGTGAACCTTTGCTAACGCTACGTATATCCTGGCATAGCCGAGCTAAGCCACTGCAAACTTTTTTGTTTAATCCCGGGAGTGCCAGCCAGCGCCGCTCGCAGTCATGACGGCGGATGTGGAACACTATTTTTCTTGCGGCAACAACATAACAAGCGCAGCGTTTTCTGCGTCACCGTTGTCGACTTTGACCCGGTTCGCGTTGTTGCTGGCACTTTGGGACAGCGTGTGGCGGGCGCATTTGCCTAATAACCACCTACAGGTAAACCCGTTTACAGAGAAGTATTGCGCAACCGATGAATCTGCGGTTACGCATGCGCGCGCGCCATTTTCGTCAACCGAAGTTTTGCCGTGCGTATATGGTGGTCGGGCAACTGATGCGTGACGTCATTAACCCCGCGGAACTTCTGCGAGAGTAGAGAAAAAACACTTAATGGCCAGTGATTAATAATAAAGAAGGCCGCACGTCTCATAAAGAACGCAAGCGTACGCGAGGGTCATTTCGTGACGACGGCGTGCCCGGTTGCCTAGAGCGAAAACCAAGGGTTTCTCACTGACGTCCGAAGATTACGAAAGCCCCATAGTACACTGTAAGCGTTTAAGGTTTATAAATCTTGAAGTTCTTTCACATTTTCGCAAGTATGCGATGTTCTTTCGTAGTAAATGAAAGCGGTCCAGTGCTGGCTTGACAGTTCTGGTTACACTAGGCTTCATCTGAAAGTAGAGCCAATAATATTAATGACTGCAAGGGCAGTACCTACAGAACTTCAGCACCAGACACCCACTCAAACTAACTGTTGAATATCTTCATCAGTATCATAATTTTCTTCGGCTCTTGCTTCTTTTCTGCTTCGCTTTACTGAAAACAGGATGACAAAAGGTAGTCACGTTGTTGTACCGCTTACTGTTTTCGCTGAACGATGCCGCCATTACGAAACATCTTATGCTAAAACCGGAATAACAACGCTAGCAGCTACTTTCTTATATACAGTCTCTTAAGGCGAAAGCCTTATATGCCTCATCAAACGCGAAAACGTACTGTCGGCTTGCTCGGTATCAACACAAGTGGTGCAAAAATCATGATTATGTGACGACGTCAGCATGTATCCTGATCATGACGTCACAATGACGCTACGTCACCGGTGACGTCGTTTGGTCAGGGGTGGCCGATCCCGGAGGCACTACAACACCCTGTGAGGTGCAGAAGGCTCGCAACGCCTGAGATCACGGTGGCAGTGCAAAACCACAATCGCTAGAGATGAAGAAGAAAACGGCCTCCGCCTTCCAGACTTCTTAAGCGAATGCTAAGTGATCGCAAGGATTTCTTGTTATCAAACATTGCCATCGGCATTATTGTCGTTCTTATAATTCATCTACATTTTAGTACTGATCTGGTGCTTCTTTTAAACATCATCGTTTTCTTTATTACCCTCTGCTTTTGCACACGATGATCGCAAACTTCGGCTTGATTATCTGCTTGAATATCTGTGGTATTTCCGCTTGATAATCGTCATCGTGATCGTAATCAATTTTAGCAATGTCATCCGGAAACTTACGCTGTGTCATTGCATTCCGTTACTGCGCAAAGTGCGCGCGTTTTAGGGGCGAAGCTCCTTAAGGCGGCACCCGTTCGTCCCTCGTAGTCGTCGTGGTCGTAGTAGTGAGTAACAAGTCTTACGCTTTGACCTCCAAGGTGGTGCCGGTGGGAGATTTCTCCTGTGCGTTGTTGAACAATAAAAAATTCGCAGCGTGCGCGTTAACTAAAAGCCGAATTCTTCTGTCTCTCATTCCCCATTAGCAGCCATTGGCATGTTCCAGTAGGAAACGTTAGTAGAAGTAGAAGTGTAAGTGTTAGCTAAAAGCCGACTTCTTCTGTCTCTCATTGCCATTAGCAGCCATTGTTTACCTCCAAGGTAGTGCCTGGTGAGATTTCTCCTGTGCGTGATTAAACAATAAAAATTTTGTTCAAAACGCCGTTGATTGTTGAAATAAACCAACGAAAGACGCCAGATGTTTTGTAAAAGCAGAACGAAAGAACGCCAGATGTTTTTCTTAAAGTGTAGTAGTAGTAGTTGCATGTAGCCACCTCGCCCGATCGTCAACGGGCGAGGTGGACCGGCAACGGCGCGAGAACCCTGCCGTACGAGAGTTAAATCACACTAAAAGACATACTTTGCGGGCGATACACTCTAGTGAGCTTTCAACTTTTCGTCTTAATGTACATGATAAGGAAATTATTTCTACGAAAAACGCAAGGCACACCTTGAGCAATATATTTGGTTTTGGGACGCTAAATGGAACCATGAGGCGATGCGAAGCCGGAGCACTTGCACGATCGCGCTCCGTTGGCTTTCGTTGGGCATGCTACCGACCTCGCGTCGTGGAACGCGCGTCCTGTCTTCCCTCTAGCCTTGCCTTTAATTCGCACAGGGCGAGCGGGGAATGCGGTCGCTCTTGGCGCTCTTTCGCTCGGGAGCGGACTTCTTCCTTGCATTTCACCGATCACAAGTGATAATGAAGGGACCACGTAAACCAACAGTACAATAAAAGTTTGATGTTTAATATATACACGATGTTTCACACTCTTTATATTATGTACTGGGCGCATTTCACGGAAGAGTTTCACGGTTTACAGATGATTCCCTCCGTAGCTTCGCCCCACTCATCATCATTCACCCCGTGGATATGCTGTGATTTTTTTTTCTCTTGTCCCCGGTGCTGTCATTCTTATTTCATTCATACATCAAATGAAGGAATGCATGAATGAATGAACGATCAATAAATCAGCGGTATTTTGATGGCGATGCTTAAGTCCTTCCCCTTTCTTTCACATGCGCAGTGGACACTGACAGATGCCACCCGACGCAGCCGTTCCGGTGTCCAGCATCCACCACCGTGTGCATCTCCATCCAATACCTGTGCGACGGGGCACCAGACTGTCCCGATGGTTACGACGAAGACCCCAGGCTCTGCACCGCAGGTTCGTCAGTCCTATACATTTCAGACTCTTCCGCATGACAATTTCGATAATATTGACATAAATTTTGGGACCTTATGTGTAGAAGCAGCACACATATTATTAGGAAATGCGCCTTAGTGGAAACACGCCCCCCTCTGGGCTAATTTTCCCTACTCGCTTCACCCCCCTCTCCCCACACCGTCCCAGCTAATTGAGACTTGCTTGCGTGCATATGAATTCTAAGTATTAAAAGGGTGCTTGAATGGGCTTTTCGGTATGTCGCAACTTCTGGCGAGTGCTATGTACATATTCCGATTCTCTTCCTCCTCCCCCTCCTTCTCGTCCTCCTGAGAAAATTTGCTATCATAGGAGAACAACGACGTCACAGCACAGGTGCCCGCCACGACGCTCCTTCTGCCCCGCTAAGCCCCGCTCTACTATCACCTACCTTACCCCTCCTCTCCACCTCGCATCCGCTCTCCCCCAGCTCGGCGAAGCTGAGCAGACGAAGGGACAGAGCTACCATGGTCCCAACAGCGCCTCTGTAGGATAACGATGCAGAGAAATGAAGGAAATTAGTAGACTTTGCGAAGAATAACTAGAAAGTCCGCACCTTTACTACAGCACATCTTCTGCGACTGTCCCCGCTACAATGCGCAGAGAAAATCCCTCGCAGTCGATCTTGCTCGCATAGATCCCAGACCGATGACCGCAGAAACCATTCTGGAATGTCGTCCTGAGAGGTCATCGCGGGTGAAGGCGACGAAGGCAGTGCTCAATTTCTTGAAGACATCAGACTTTCACCGGCGGTTACAGACTAACGGCGTTATCATGACTGTGAGATGTGTGTCGCTTTCTGTCTGTGTGCTATCCTTCTATCTCTCTATCTTTAATGTTCCCCTATCCCCCAGTGCAGGGTAGCGTACCAGTCCTTCTAGACTAATTAACATCCCTGCCTTTCCTTTTTCTAATTGTCCTTCTTTCCTTGCAACTTACAGGAGAAAAAGCGCGTATACACATTACAGCTCATGCTTCTTAACACAGTTGAAGGCCTGTTTCTGGACCTCCTTGTATGCCTTGCAGCGAAGGTATTGACTTCCTGCGTAGAATGCACGTGCTGCTACTTAACAACCCTCTGAGTTCCTGTCCTTGTGATTATTCCCTGCCTTCTTATCACAGTCTAATGAATGCGGCACCATTTTTTTTTCTATATCTTTTCAAGGCGACAACGCCAAATGCGACCACCAAAGAAAAAAAGTCGAGGAATACAACACAGGGTCTAAAAAACAAAGCTCGAAGCTTTCAAATTACCCCCGACTAACACTTCTACAAACTCGCCATACTGTTGATCCCCACTCGAGAGTCCGGAACAGTAAGAGTTCCGGTGTGGGTGGCTGATACGCTTAACCAAATGAGTCGGTCGCGTCTCTCTCCGACGCGCACTCTACCGCTGCTTGCCCCGCGACAGAGTTAGCGAGAAAAACGGGTTATACGCACTCTCGTTCGCGGCTAACTCGCTCGACGCGCCGCTGCCTTACTTCGAAAATCCGGTGTCGCGCACCGCTGAGCAGGTCGCCGATGACGTAGAAAGTCCCGCTTTCTCCAGACGGCTGATAATCCTGTTATCAGCAGCGATGACACGACCCGAAACTGGCGTTGTCGCGATGGTATGAGCAAGTTTAACCATTTGTTTTTCTTGCCTGTACCCGTAGTTTCTTCCTTAGCGCAAGGGAGAAAGGAAGGAACAGAAGAGAGTGGAAATGCAGCAATGTTAGTAAGTCTATAATAACTAGTATGCTACCCGATACTGGAGAAATAGATATGGGAGTTTCAATGTTAGAAGTAGAGTGAAAGAGGGAGAGCACACACGCACAAAGTCACACTCCTCGCAGTGACAATATCGCCATTAGTCTAGAACCGCCGGTGCAAGTCTGTTGTCTTCGAGAATTTGAGCAATGCCTCCGTCGCCTTCACCCACGATCACCTCTGAGGACGACATTCCAGAATGGTTTCTGCCGTCATCAGCACAAGAAACCTGTGAAACAACGTTCAATAGGGCTTCTACTGGGGCTAGCTGGTATGGCACACTGGAGGGTAACTATGCGCTGCATAGATGCACAGAGACGAATGACACAAGAACCTAAAACGGACAAGGTCCGTTTTGTGTTTTGTGGACAAGGCAAGGTCTTAGTCCGTTTTGTCTTCTTGTGTCATTCGTCTCTGTGCATCTATGCAGCGCATCGGTGCACTTCTGAAACAAGGAACGGAAAGAGTTAGCGCTTGTATGCCACACATACAAGCGCTAACTTCCAGCTGAATTTTTATTGTTAGGGCACATATTTATGCAATAAGAATTCACTTGGAAGTCAGCGCTTGTATGTGTGACATTCTATTCGACATTTGTTTCAGAAGTTTCTAGCGCTAAAAGAAGAAATCCTGGATTGCCAACCAGCCCGAACATGCACATTGCCCCGATAGGCGTGCGCAGGGTACTCAATTAGGGGTAGCCAAGTTTAACCACAGCCCTCCCCCCTCCCCTCTCCTCCCTTACACACACACTCAATTGGTCGGGTCCTAAAGAAGAACTATCTTCGCAGTGAATGAGAAAATGGACATGCTTTCCGGGGGTAAAGGATGGGAAGTAAACAGTTTTTGGAATTGAGCATACGGAATCCTCGACCATCATTGTTGCCGCAAATCTGCATGGCAATGACATTGCCCTTGAATAATGACGGGACTGGTCCGACTGAGTAAAGATATGGGCCAGGCATGGTGCCCCCCTGAGATGATTACGGGGGACTCCTGTAACTGCCGTAACTACGTTAACTTGTATGTATTCCTGATAGAGGGGTCTCAATCAATAATGCCTTGAATTGGGCGAGTTGGTTCATATTCGGAGGCATAGAAGGCGACTTAGACTAAGACACAGGATAATAATAATACTAATTGTTGGGGTTTTACGCCCCAAAACTACGATATGATTATGAGAGACGCCGCTGTGGAAGGTTCTGGAAACTTTGACCATCTAGTGTTCTTTAACGTGCACCTAAATCTAAGTAAACGAGCCTATCTGTGTCTCCTGTCTTCGTCTAAGTCGCCCTGTATTTCTCCCAGTCCCAATCCAGTCTCCGACACTCGTACCTTATCCTGTGTATTCTATCATGCATCCAAGGCAGCTTATGTAAATTAATACCCGAATCCGAAAAACGAAACCGCGTGACTGCCACGTTAGCGCGAGCGTGCACAGGCAGTGCCGGCAATGCTACAGTAATGCACGCGACCAAACATTATCGGTGAATACTCTGCGTTTCAGAAGACACGTGATGTGCCGATAACGCGCGAAAAAAAAAACAGAGAACAAGCGAAAGGAATGGCTTCACGGAAAGTTTTACTTGCCTAGGCTTGCTTCACAACGCCCTACTCTTTGCCTACGTGGTCTATTTCCCTATCTACGCCCGCACCAAAAATAGCCTCGCGCGCCACCTGCCTCTCACAAGACTATCTATAACATGTGCCCTAATGCGTACACTAATACCTAAGCACGCTCTAGTGGTCGGTAGCTTATCCCACACATTTCTTCCCGGTAAATGCAGATCCTATCGCCCACTGCCGCATAACACCGTTCGGCTTGGCTTGACTTCCGCTTGGCCTAGCGGCGCGACTAGCACGACACGGATAGTGCTTTTTTCCTTTTCGGTCTAACGGTGGAAGCGCGAAGAACAAAAGAACGAAGTGGAGGGAGGCTTCTGGGACATTATTATAAGCACCGGGCACAAGGGTCTGGCTTGGCTCGACTTGGCCGTTGCTTTGTCTCGGCAGAAGCTTTTTTTGCCGAGTAAGCGAGGATGACCGAAGGCGCCTCCAGACGCTCCACTTATGGTGAATCGATGAGACGCAGGTGTACTGCCTCTGCAGGAGTCTTCTTCGGGGCGCGTCGTGGAACGTGATCGCGCTGCGCAGACGCTCTTTTCGTGTCTGTTCTCGTTAGTGGTTAGGGTTAGCGTTTCTTACGTGCTTCGCACCGACTCACTTTCGCGGCTCGCGTCGCGTTATTTCCACCGCACATTAGGTCCCAAGAGAACATCATTACATATCGTTCACTTTTTGGGCTTTCTTGATATTTTTTTGCGTTTTATGTAAAGGTAGTTTTAATCCGGGATACCGGCCTTCTGTAAGGAAGTCTGATGATGTTCGATAAATTCTGACCAAGTCGAGTTCGACTGCTGTATTCACTCGAATTCTATTGACACTGACTAATGTCTAGAGCGTGTTGGCTACGGTTGCCTGTTGTTGCTATCCGCTGTTATAACAGTAACATTGTTCAATTCAGAGATTTAGTCGACTACCAGTTTATACATATAAAGTCACAGTGAAAACAACATACATTCTGATGTTTGTGTCGACCAGGGACCGGCCTGCATCAAAGGTCCCCGGTCGGAACGTCAGAATCAATGCTGCTGTGTTTTTCAATGTGACTTTTTATTCATATCCTTAACCGCTAAATAACCAGGGACCGTCATCCAAAACTCAATATATGTGTATATGCATAGCTTGGTAGTTTCCATAGGTGCCAACTAACAAGAATGTCAAATGCGACGCGGAATAAGGAGGCATACCTGTTTTTTTTTTTTACCTGAGGACACCTAGTAAAGTAATTATTACGTCATTAAGTAGCACTATATAGGCATTTCTATGAATCAAGCAGTTGAAACTAGACATGCGCACTCGCGCGCGTAAGTTGGTGGTGGCAGACCCCGAATAAGGTTGTGCGAAAATAAGGTTTGTTTTTCTTGAGGGACCATTGAGGTATTTCGGAAATCTCGCTTAATAATAAAGATTTCTGGGTTTATATGCGCGAAAACCACGATATGGTTAAGAGGCACGCCGTAATGAAGGGCTCCGGAAATATGGACCACCTGGGCTTCCTTAGTGCACACCTAAATCTGAGTGCACGGGTCTCAAGCATGTTCGCCTCCATCCAAATGCGACCAGCCGCGGCCGGGACCGAACCCTCGGTGTTCGGTTCAGCAGGAAAAGAATCTCCCATATTATTATTATTTGAATTGGATAAACAAAGCATACAATGACGCAGAAGAGATAGGGAGAAAAAGGCTGAAAACTGCCTCCACACAACGCCTGCCTGCTCCTTCAAGAAGGTGGAAAGATAGAGGAAAGGAAGATAGGATGAGAGAAAGGGAAAACGAAGGGGAAACCAAAACAAATAATACAGACGGAGACAAAAATATGTTGTAACATGACGGCACATGATCATTCATGAAATACAAAGAGGGCTTCACATGCTATATTTAAGTTATTTTATTTTAACATACTGCAGCCCAGTTGGGACTATTGCATGATCGGGGAACATAATGAAGGTTTACGGGGAAGGATTGGGGATTAATGTTGACTATAGTAATCGTTCCCCGGTATTCACTTGTGCAATACACTCCTTTTTGAAGACCGGTGTTTTATCGTATCAAATTTCACCGTCCGAACTATCTTGAGCGCCATCTTCGATGTCGTCAATTAAACACGTTTCGTTTAGGCTTTAGCGGAAACCCCCAAGTCTATTGTTTGATCTTCCTAGCGCTAACCTAAATACGAAAGAATACGTGTGCTTCACTGTCCAATGCAAATTGTGCATCTTAGCTATAATCTAACCGTGAAAGAAGGGGAGATTACATGGTTATCGTCAAAGAGGTGGCCTGGTTCTCATTAGAAGTATTCTTAGGAGCCCGCTGCTGCTACTTACTTGACGACCCAAGACTGAGAACTCGTTATCGTAACTGCGGTAATCGTTAGAACGTCCAATATTCCAAGCCTATCCTAAATCTCGCAAATGAGAACACTTCGAATAAGTCAGGCAAAGAAAGAACAAATAAACTGCTGTAAGGCTGCTAAAAACAATATTTATAAGGTCTAAGTAATCCTTAAGAATACAGTGGTTTAGCTCAAGAATAACTTGTGCGCCTAACTCTTTGCTCAACCGTAAGTGGTACGGACGTCCACTGGAGCGTTTCCTTACATATACAATAGTAACTTGATATTGCTAGATGTTATTGTTCATTAGATCACTTGCTTACGTTGTTATAAAAGACAAACATCCACTCGAATGGTATATACAATAAGTAACTTCTCTCCTGAAGCAGCAAACGGGCTCGGCCTCGGTAGTACAGTGGTTACGGTGCTCGGCCCCTGACCCGATATTCGCGGGTTCGATTCCGGCCGCGGCGGTCGCATTTCGATGGAGACGAAATGCTAGAAGCCCGTGTACTGATACCAGCGCGCGTTAAAGAACACCACATGGTTGAAATTGCTGGAGCCCCCAACAATGGCGTGCCTCAATCATATCGTGGTTTTGTAACGTACCCCATACATTATTATTATTTTGATCAAGTTGTAAAGTAATCCAAACTTTTTCTTTGCCTTGTTAGCAAATACACGCAGAAGCACTTATGATCATTGACATAGATAAGGTGAATTTAAAAAAAAAGTAAAACTTTGGCGTTATTTACGGTTTGTAAAGCTTTCCGGATGCTTCTACACGATGTTGTGGTATAAGCAACGAATGGTGTTGCGCAATTTTTGGGTATCTTGATGGTGAGAAACGAAGTTACCAGGCACTTCCAAACGTCCCTCTTCGTGCAGTTATTAACAGAAAAAAATTCTGCCAGGGCGAAAAAAAAAAAGAGTTTTTCTTCTTAATTTCCTGCGGTCTTTTCCAAGTTTAGTCAAAGAGTCAAATCAAAGAGTCAAAGAGTCAAAGTTTGGTCAGCGCCCGAAAGAACCTTTTCCCGTTACATCTTCCAAGATGTACTTTGATTTTTAAATTTATTTTTTTCTTCGTTTAGAAATAGTTTGTTCTGCGAATAAAGCACAAGAGAAATGACGTGGTATCGTTCCGCTAGAAAACATCCCATATATATATATATATATATATATATATATATATATATATATATATATATATATATATATATATATATATATAATACAAATCACACTGCAAATAAAATGCCTAGCGGCACGGTACAAAGATTGATAACTTATCCTTGGGCAGAATAGGAAGCTGTCTCGCAATCTTCCTCTTCGAAACTAGATTAACCTGTTGCGCACCGTTTACTGCTGGTTCACATACTGTTCTGAAAATATCAAGTCAAGGTGAAGACGAATATGTTTTTTTTATTTCGTATATATATATATATATATATATATATATATATATATATATATATATATATATATATATATATATATATATATATATATATATATATATATATATGTATATATATATATATCAACACAAACACGATATTGAAGCAGTTTCAACAGTGAAAGTCAGGAAGTGATGCAACAAAATAGTCGTCTTCATCTTGGTATTTTTGGAACTCTATGTTAAGCAGCAGTAAACGGTGCGCGAAAGGTTAATCTAGTTACGAAGTAGAAAATTGTGAGACAGCTTCGTATTCTGCCCAAGGATAAGTTATCAATATTTGTACCATGCCGCTAGGCATTTTATTTGCGGTATGACTGGTATTATCTTTTTTTTCTTTGTCTTTTTAGCACGCTTTATTGAGGTAGTGGACACGTATTGGAGTGTCACGTTTGCCTCTCCTAGTAACATTGTGCGCATCATAAATTTACACAGGGAACCCCGATGCCTTCAAAATGCAAATCTGAATAAGTGACAAATAAGAAAAAAATACACGTCGCTTCAAATTAGAAGCAAGATATTTAATGAGTTCTAGGAAAGAGTGGGAGGAAAGGAGTGCTTGCTGCTAATTGAGGCATCAATGAATTTCTTCTGTTCTGAAATGTGCGTCCGGCGTTGCCGGTCAGATTATAAGCACTGTCAAGCTTCATATGACCCGAAAAGCAGCCGCACCTTTTTTGACATAACTGAAAATTTCTGCGCTAAGAAAAAAAAAAAAAAATGTCGTCCTAGAAAAAGTGCTTATAGCTTACGTGAATGACTTTCTATTTCGAGAAATTGTACCGAAAGTACTTGCTTTTTTCTTATACTTTTGATGTGATTCACAAAAGAAACCACGTGATTGGTTTTAGTAACGACGCAGTTCTTTCACGAATGAAAAAAGACGCTGCAGAGATTTTAATTACAGCGTTAGTTCATGTTACTTAAGATCTCCCACAATTTTTTTTTTGAAATTAGGCAATATAAATCTGTAGCCAACTGTATAGCAGGAATATATATATATATATATATATATATATATATATATATATATATATATATATATATATATATATATATATATATATATATATATATATATGTCATTTGTAGCCAAATTCAAAAGAACAGAAATCGCCGCCATGCTGAAAGCGACATAGTGTATGGTTCTCGCACTAATGTTACGTTACAAAGTTAAAAGACGTTGGCCCTGTAGAAGGGCTTTAGTTACACCTTCGTAACTACAAAAGCGCGCTGTTACAAGACATTATTACTGAATTTCTCGTTAAATACTGGACTACTCGTTATAGCCAGGCTACGCCGGGAAGTAATGTGGAAATCCGAAGTCAATCAAGAAACCAGAAGTGGAAACCAGAAGTGACTTAATTTACCGGCAGGAGAAACCGGAAATATTTTAAGAGACGTCCTGGGCCGGTGGGAACAAACTAGTGACGCCGTCATTTCCGTCACGGAAGCGAAGACGGCAAAGGCTTGGTGGAGCCAGGCAGAAAACACTTTCGAGTGAAGTGAATAAACTTTATTAAAAGAACCGGTCTGTGGTCCGGGATAGACCGCACAGGTAAAGGCCGGGGGTCCTTGTCTTCCTATGGCCTCCCTCATCTGGCGGATAGCCCATTTTCGGTCATCGACCTCTTAGTTGAGCAGCGCTATCAGCCACCGTTCCCAGAGCGCCTCAGGAGTATTTGTTGATATGTTGGGACATTCTCACAGTGGATGTTTGTATGAAGCCTTTTCTGTTTTGCATAGTTTGCATTTGTTGTCCGTGCATGAGTGTGGATAGGCTCCTGTGCAGGCGCACAGGATTCGGGTAGGAGTTTGTCTGTACACTGTAAGAAAAAATCGAGTATTTGGGGAGTATTTCTGCTACACAGCTATAATCGTCACCTACCTCGCGTACTTTCCTTGCGTTATCACTTAGAAGAACAGACTGTTGGGCGAGTTGGTAATGCATTCTGTAAATAATGCGCCTGTGCCGTCCCTTTCTCCCTTTGTCCACGTTTTTCGCGCAGTTTTTACAGATTGCGTTATCACCGCGGTCCCGGCACTTCCCGGTCACGAACGGCGTGCGTGCTGTCAGCCTAACATGGCATTCTTGATAGGAAAGCGGCGAGACCGGGCTTTCAAGAAATGAAACGCGATCAAGACAGATTATTATAGTTATGTGGCTGAAATACTCCCCAAACACTCGATTTTAGGGGCGAAGCTCCTTAGGGTGTGGGTCGTTCCCTCCTCTGTAGTAGTATTATGTAGCCAGCTCCAGTTTAATGAATATCTCACTAGATGGCGTTTCATGTATTTCATGTATTTCAATTGGAAAAAAATCACAGCATATCCGCGGAGTGAATGATGATGAGTGGGCGAAGCTGCGGAGGTTCATCGGTAAACCGTGACTCTTCCGTGAATTCTGCCCAGTACATCATCACCGACGTGAGGACGGGCGCGTTTATACTAAAGGTTCGATGAGTTATGACGACTTGCAGCTCACTTTAATTTTACATGTACGCTGTGAATTTTCATTGTTTAGAAAACCATTGCTTTAGAAAACTTCTGGCGTCTTTCGTTAAGCAGCTGGCGTCTTTTCGTTTTGCTTTAGAAACATCTGGCGTTCTTTCGTTTTGCTTTTACAAAACATCTGGCGTCTTTCGTTGGTTTATTTCATCAATCAACAGCCTTTTGAACAAAATTTTTATTGTTTAATCACGCACAGGAGAAATCTCACCAGGCACTACCTTGGAGGTAAACAATGGCTGCTAATGGGAATGAGAGACAGAAGAAGTCGGCTTTTAGCTAACACTTACACTTCTACTTCTACTAACGTTTCCTACTGGAACATGCCAATGGCTGCTAATGGGGAATGAGAGACAGAAGAATTCGGCTTTTAGTTAACGCGCACGCTGCGAATTTTTCATTGTTCAACAACGCACAGGAAAAATCTCCCACCGGCACCACCTTGGAGGTCAAAACGTAAGACTGGTTACGCACTACGACTACTACGACTACGACTACGACTACGAGGGACGAACGGGTGCCGCCTTAAGGAGCTTCGCCCCTAAAAGGCTGAAGGAAAAATTCCAAAGCGCACTGCCGGGGATTTAGATGGGATTCCTGTTAGCCTCATTAACGAACTAGGAAATAGCGCTAAAGAAGCACTGCTGAAAGCTGTAGAAAAATGCTTAAAGGACAGGCAAATACCGGATAGTTGGCGAAAAGGTAGAATGACCTTAATCTATAAAGGCAAGGGAGAAAAGGATAACATTCGCTCGTGTAGACCACTAATCATTACATCGGTACTATACAGGTTGGCGATGCAAGCAGTAAAAATGAAAATAGAAAAGTGGGCAGTACACAACAATATTTTGGGACAACTCCAGAATGGATTTCGAGTCGACAGGCGGTTAGACGATAACCTGTTTGATCTCACTCAGTGTATAGAAATATCTAAAATAGAAAATAGGCCCTTGTACATGGCTTTTCTAGACATCACTGGGGCGTACGACAACGTTAATCAGGAAATTTTGTGGGATATATTGAAAGGAATGGGCATAGGCGACGACTGTATACAGCTTTTGAGGGAGATATACCGAGAAAATACAGTTTGCATAGAATGGGATGGAATGAGTAGCAAAGAGAACGTTGAGATTAGCAAGGGGCTGAGACAGGGATGTCCTTTGTCCCCGCTGTTATTCATGCTGTAAATGGTGAATATGGAAAAAGCTCTAGAAGGTAGCAACTTTGGTTTTAATCTGTCACACAAACAGGGCGGCGTGATGATTGAGCAGAAGCTTCCAGTATTATTTTATGCTGACGATATTGTCTTATTTGCTGACAGTCGAGAGGATATAAAGCAGCTGGCGGATATATGCGGAAGGGAAGGGGAAGCTCTAGGACTAGGATTTAGTGTAACAAAATGTGGATTGATGGTATTCAATGACCCTTGTGATCAGGCGGTGTCAATACAGGGCCAAGAAATACCGAGGGTGAGCGAATACAAGTACCTCGGAGTATGGATAAATGAGGGTCACAGGTACATGGAGGTACAGGAAAAAGCCTCGGCAACAAAAGGAAAGAGGAATGCTGCAATAATGAAGCACAGAGCATTGTGGGGATACAATAGGTACGAGGTGCTTCGAGGTCTGTGGAAAGGTGTAATAGTTCCGGGGCTCACATTTGGGAACTCAGTGGTGTGCATGAGGGCAGAGGTGCAATCGGGAATGGATATAAATCAAAGGACTGTGGGACGCCTCGCGTTGGGTGCTCACGGGAAGACGACAAATGAGGCTGTAAAGGGCGATATGGGATGGACAGGTTTTGAGGCGAGGGAGGCTCAGAGCAAAATAAGGTTCGAAGAAAGGCTAAAGAATATGATGGAGAGTAGATGGGCAGAGAAGGTGTTCCGTTACTTGTATAGGAAGAGCGTGGACACACAGTGGAGAAAAAGAACTAGGAGGCTCACTAGTTAATATACGGCTGGTAGTGTAAGCAGTATGTCAACAAAGAGCGTTAAGCGAAAAGTCAGAGAGGCGGAGAGGATTTACTGGACGGCAGCTATGGAGAAAAAACCGGCTTTGAGTAACTACCGAAAGGGCAAAAATGAAATAAGGAGGGAGGCATTTTACGACAATTCAATGGGAAGCGCTTTACTGTTTGAAGCGAGGTCGGGTTGCCTTAGAACGGGTAGTTATAAAGCGAGATTCAGTAAAGAAGAAGAACAATGCACGTGCTGCGGGGAAGATCAGGAAACGGCGGAGCATGTTCTGATTGAATGTGGAGACATCCACCCAGGTGTACGTTTGGGCACGAGCCTACATGACGCCTTGGGTTTTAGAGAAAATGGAAAGCTGAACACACCCGCGATTGAAATAAGTAAGAGACGGTTAGAGTATTGGTGGCAGAAAACTAGAGAGAAAGGACAAAAATAAATATTGGAAAAAAAATAAGGACATTCTGCTGTAAAGGGCAGAGAACGGAGCTGAAAACTTAAGTCTTTTCTTCTTCTGGAGTAAAATAGTTGTAATTGAAATAAAGACACTAGGCCAACGCTAAAAAAAAAAGTTTTTTTTTTTTTTTGTCGAGCCTGGTGGCACACTTGTCACCGCCCCGTTATAAAGTGGACGCTCATAGCATCCATCCATCCATCCATCCATCCATCCATCCAGAGTTGCTGTTTAAAGGTGACAGATGGCACTTGTATAATGCGAATGGCGCATGTCATTGGATGCCTGCGATCGTAAAAGGCGCTCGCTCTTGGCGCGCTTTCTCTTTCGCTCGGGAGCGGACACTTTCCCTGCATTTCACCGATCACAAAGCGGTGATAATGAAGGGCTCACGTAAACCAACAGTACAATAAAAGTTTGATCTTTAATATATACACGGTGTTGCCCACTCTTTATATGATGTACTGGGCGAATTTCACGGAAGAGTTTCACGGCTTACCGATGATAACCTGCGGAGCTTCGCCCCACTCATCATCATTCACCCCGTGGATATGCTGTGATTTTTTTTCTTATAGAGTGTAACTGTCGGTATTCTGCCGCTTGTTTTTTGTCTAGACTCGAGTTACAATAAAATTTTAATGAGCACACGGTGCCTTTATTATTGAATAACAATATAACGGGAACCATGAGTAGGGCTAATGTGGTGATTATAGTAATTTTACTTTCTTTCTTTCTTTTTCTTTTCGACGTGCAGCGAAGCGACCCCCAGTGGAGGAGACTGCGAACTTCTTGCACACGTTGCTGAGCAACCATGGGCCCAACTACCTGGAGAAACTGTTCGGACCCAAGGCCCGAGACGCGCTGGCACCTCTAGGAGGCGTGCAAAAAGTAGCCGTTGCACTGTCCGGTAAGTGTGCGCCCTTGTTTTCTAATCGGTATCGAACCCGAGATCTTGAGAAGGTCGAGGTGTGTCCATGGCTTGTTATACTACCGAGTACGCTCAAACGTCTATTTCGCTCACGTGCAAATGAACAGAGCAAACAATAATAACAACAACAGCAATATTTAATAATAATAATAATAATAATAATAATAATAATAATAATAATAATAATAATAATAATAATAATAATAATAATAATAATAATAATAATAATAATAATAATTTTTGGGAAGTTTTACGTACCAAACCCCGATATGATTGAGGAACGCCGCACTGGAGACTGCAGATTAATTATGGCCCCTCGGGGTTTTTTAACGTGCACCGAGACATAAGTAAACGGGTGTCCTTGCATTTCGGCTCCATCGAACTGCGGTCGCCGTGGCCGGCAGTCGAACCCGCGTCCCCGAGCATGGCGCCGGGACACTTTACTCGCTAAGCTATACCACGGCGGCTAAGGAAAGCAGGAGAAAAAAAAATAATACCAAAGAAAGGAAGAGAGAAGAAAAGAGAACATTGATGAGGAAGCTTTTGGAAGCCGACTAAATAGCATCGGCTGGTGTGACGATTACGATAACATAACGAAAAATAAAGAAGTAAAAAAATAAGAAAATTTCACGATGGCGTTTATTCCCAAGCGGGACCCCGCCAACAAAAATCTCATTAATCTTAACTCCGAACGAGTCGCCGATCTTGGCATGTTTATGATTAGGCGCGTGTGGGCATCACAAAGACGCCACCCTACATATTTTTACCCGATAAGAAGCTCATCCGTTTGTGTTGCTCTTATATCCTTTGTTGGCTGTTCTTAATTAAGATGCCTTCGTTGGACGTCCCGTTAATTGCCAGAAAAACAGGCGACAGTGATGACCTTCTTCCTTTATGGTGTCAACTGTCAGGCGCTGTGTGCATGCTCGAAAGGGCAAACCGTGGAAAGCATGAACAGCCGGAAAACTTAATATTTGAAACACATAGCGGACCCCGATAAGCATTTTCTTATGGAGGTGCGTGGAAAGTTCTAAAGTGCTTCCGTAAAGCGGCGCTTGGTGTTAAAAGGTTTTTGAGCGTGCTAGATATAAAATCTTGTGAAGCACTGAAAAATGATATGTGTAACTTTAAAAGGCACATAACCAATTTCTAAAAAATACAAATAACGAGCACTTTATTCTTTCCTGGCGTTTCCCGTCTTTTCGGCACAATTCGTGACGCCAGCAGTGTGCTCACATGACGTCATGAGGAATTAAGCCCACGATTTGTCCATATCAGAAGGATGTCATTTGTGAATTGTCTCCTACCCTGCTTTTTCACGCGGTCGCACGCCCGTTCTGCATTGTCTTGCATAACTAGCGTGCACGATCAACTGGTTTCACGTCACCTTGTGCGGTTTCGACTGCGCAAGTGGAGATAACAGCGTACAGCCTAAAATGAACGACATCCTTATACGCCCAACGCTTAGTGCTGACATTGCCCACGTGTTTTATGAAGAAATAAGTGGCGAGACGGACGTAGCGCCTGTAGGGAGAATATTGAAGGTGAGAGAGAAACCACTCTCTCGTCTTTAAACTTTAGGGGCCCTTGAAATGGAGGCAATGTACTAAAGGTCCGTGTGCTGAGATTTAGATGCACGTTAAAGACGCCCAGGAGGTCGAAATTTCCGGCGACTTCTACTACGGCACCTTTCATAATCACATCGTGGTTTTGGGATGTTAAACCCCAATAGTTATTATTATTTGTCCTCGCTGTTTCTTTACAGCTTTCTTTCCCTCCCTAATATGAATCGAATTTTTCGTAGATCATCGTTAGTCGTGTAGTACACCTGCAAAAGATTCTCAGATGAACCTACTGGCCCCGACGCGGCCTAGACCATGGCCATTAATTTGCCGGATGTTTAAAGAAGTTGTCTCACTCAGTAAAGCGAAGCTAACTTCGCCTGTATCTTTCTCTTTCGACTCATTGCGCAGAGGGCGAGACGCTCGAAGACTTCGGCAAGGCGTTACATCTGATGCGTTCCGACCTGGAGCACCTCCGCAGCGTCTTCATGGCCGTCGAGAGCGGCGACATCAGCCTGCTGCGTTCCCTCGGCATCCGGGACTCCGAGCTGGCGGACGTCAAGTTTTTCCTCGACAAGCTGGTCGCCACGGGATTCATGGATTAGTGGACACCACCTTACTGAACGCCCATCTCCCCAACTTCCCTCGTCCAAATCACTATACCCGTTCGGTCCCGTGCGCGGGAAATCGAGGCCTCCCCCTCCTCCATTCTCCTCTGCCTCTTCCCTTCTACTTTACGCGAACCTTCCGTGATATTTGAGTTTCATTTGTTTGTATGTATATTACGTTCAAGTCTATGTCATCTTGCCATGCCAGTGCCATCTACAGGGATATCTGCGCACCATGCAGTTTCTCTATAATAGTCGGTTACGACCTAAGAAAAAAATAAGACTCCTTCCACAAAAAAAAAAAAAAATATTGGTGGGCCTGCCCAGAGAAAAGTGACAACTGGTGTCCGCTCTCAGTGTATTTTTTCTCTGCTAATGTAAGCACTCGACATGCTGGAGAACACAAGGGTGTCCTTCGTGTCCAGAAAGTTATGAAAATTTACAGAGACGTTCAATTTTTCTTCTCTAAAAGCAACGACACAAACATATCTGTATGGCAAAAACAACTGTCTTAAGCTGTAAAAGTGGTTGGCGTAATCGGATGGAACACCTGTGCAAATTCTATTCAAGCCAAACAGCGAAGGCCGTGGGCGGAGCTCGTTTTTCTTTTTTTTTTTCTTAGGTTGTGACCGGTTATAGATCTGTCGGTCCCGTTGCTTCGGGACAAGAAAAACGACGTTGTGGGTTGGTTTATGTGATGAAAACGTGGCTTGAAGTGTGTATCTCACGCGTAAGCGGAAGTCGAGAAAGGCGTTAAGCATTAACAACCTGCGTTCATTGTGTAGTGATCCTATTATCACGAAAAGCTGAGATATCTGAGTGCGATAAGCTGAAAGCGATCTCTCCACGCCGGTTTGACTGAACATACGCACGCGTACGTTCTTGAGTGCTCAGTCTTTTGCGTAACTGTTGTTGATGGACGTATAACCAACTGTGACATTCGCCGGCCTAGATAAGCGTGTGGCATGCTTTCTTCTGTTATTTTGGTTCAGTGTGAGACCACTCAACGGGGAACGGGAAGACAACCAGATAACGTTGAATGTAGTGAATATATGTTGTGATATGTTAACAACCTCGAGTTTGTTGGTTCGACATCGTAAGGCACAAACAGGGCACACTTAACGAAGACAGTCAGAAGGAACGCGGGGCACAGACACCAACAGCTGGTGTTTTATTGTTCATACACTGCGGTAAATATACAACAAGTATCAAAAACAACAAAAGGAGCAACAAAATGTGTAAGGCCTGATAGAGAGACATTCCAAGCAGCTAACGAGAGGGAACCATGATTATCCAGCCCCCGATAGGAAAGCTAACTCTCTATCCACACCTATCTATATCCGTGTTTATCTATAACTAACCCTTTCCATAGCCCATTATAGATAAAGAGTTACTTTTCCAGTCGGGGGTTGAGTAATCATCGTTCCCCTCTCGCTAATTGCTTGGAATGCGCATCTATCGGGCCCTGCTCATTTTGTTGTTCCGTTTGTTGTTGTTGACACCTGTTATATATTTACCACGGTGTACGAAAAAAGAAAAAAAAAACTCCAGTTGTTAGTCAGAACCTGTGCCTCGTGTTTCGTCTCTGTCTTCTTAAAGTGTGTGCAGTTTTGGCCTTATGTGATGTGTTGAAGAGCCGAAGAAAGCCATCACGCTCGGGCAGAAAGGCCGTAGAGATCTTGCCTACGCCGACATGGTATGGCCGGCAGTCGCTCAGTAGTAACATAAGAAACTGCTGGTTGCAACTGGAGAACACGCTATGCTTTCGATTTATGCATGCTAGTCTGTTTCTTCTAGAACTTGCTTGTCATCGATTATTTTTTGCAAAAGAGGCGATATGAATGGAATCTTTAAATGGGTGCGCAGAATTAAACTCTACTTACAGAGCCATCGACTATCAAAACATTAATTGTGGTTGTAATTCTTTGTCTTAGAGAACTCCCGATTACTGGGTGTAACGGGACAATGTGAATCTGTATTATGCGCTTCCTGTTATAGTGTACCATCCAGTTGTGAAAAAAAAGAAACGTCTAGAAATCGAATGCCCATGGAAAAATATTTCAAGGAAGTAAATTGTCTTTGCATAACACTATTTGCCGCGCTTGTTGACTTATGACCCATAAAATAATACATCCGCAGGTGACACAGAATGGAAATCCACAGGCAAGCTAACGGTAGATGTTGTGAATATTCTGTCCTTAACGCAATATGTGTCATGATTATTTCAATACGAGTTCGTTAAATATCAGAATCAGAAAATATACTGCAGCACTACATTTGTCAAGTGAAAAAGCATGAAATCGTGTCTTCTGCGCGGTTTCTGGAGTTGATAAATAAAATGGCTCCCTTGTCTTTTGTCGTAATTATGTGAGTGTGCAAGAATTCTGAATTACTGCACTCTGGAAGTAGTCTATTTTCAATAAAATACGTTGCTTCTTACCCTACAATATTATACCATAAATAACAATACAGCAACGTACACTTTCTACGGCGAATCAGCTGCATAACAGGCCTTGCCCAAACAATCCAATGTTCGATCAGCGACATTTATAAAATCATGAAGAAAGAAATATGCTCCCAGTAAATAAACTTCTGTCACGTGTTCTAAGCTGTAATTACTTCTGAGCACACTATCTGTTACTATTCGACTTTTCGACACTTTATCAATCTACACACACTGTTTTGATATGAAGCACAACGATGTTTCCAGGAGTTTGCGTAAGGGACTCCCGCTAAGAATACCTTTATTGCCGACACCCTACGAATTCTGTAAATAAAACTGCATATGCTAACGATAAATTTGCCTTGTACTCGCCGTTGCTTCGACAATTCGTTGTTGTTGTGTTTTCAGAGTGTGTTTGATCTACTGAATATACAACGGCCAAGTCGTTAAAATAACTTCATTTTAGTTTTAGGCCTTTGGATCTATTAAAAGCAGTCTCAAATGCTTTCAGGACATGCATTAAGAAATTATTGCCTTGGTGCAATCTAGGACAGCTTTATCTATAATAAAATCACTATTTTTATCTGTACAGCACCTGAAAGAAAGATGATACTATGAGGTTCCATGAAATCTTACATTTCGCGAAATTATCTTACTTCTTCCATGTTGACGAAAATTGCTATAGAATACACTTGACATTAGATACATGCAACTCTGAATGTACAGTACTAGTTGCCTTGCAAAAAATAAATATAAAGTTTCACAACCCAAGCTTGAAGCTAATGGCGATAGCCGAAATCATTGCCTGGATTACCACAACTTGTTTTCACACTCTTTAAAATAAAAAAAGACACTTTATCTTCAACGTATAATTCTTAAAATATGTCTGAGCATTTCGTTTAAGGTGCCGGGAAATCACTATTTAAGCTGCATTTTACGGCAAAACAAGATGAAAGGCTTTTAAAGGTATAACAATTGGCAGGGAAATTATTAGTGTTTAGGTGCGTGTAATCTGGTTCGAATCGAGAGAAATAAGTTCAACTGGTGAAACGCAAACATTTTCCCATGTTTGGCCTAAGCCTTTGTACTCGGAGATATTTACTTGATTAACATCATACGATTCTAATAAAAATTATTGATTACTGGTAAGCTGCGGAAACCTTATCAGAGTTTCAGGGTTCTCAGATAGCGCTGAGTCTGTATATTTTTGTACAGTATATGACAGAAGCACTTGTAAACGGTATTAATCGAAACGTTGCATTCCGCTGCTATGTGATAACGTGTATGGTGCGAGTACAGTTCTATCAGAGAGGCTATTTATCAGCAGTTGTTCATGTTTAGAGGATTAAGAAGCTTATCAAGCATCGGGTGATAAAGAAAAAAGTGCGTGGAGCTATTCCGCCAATGCATATTTTCCTAAATATTCCTTGTGATCGGATCTAGTGCTCTTAGAATGGTAATGTGGGATTAAATCTGCAAATACGTATTTACAATGCCAAAGTGGAAAAAATGCTTAAATTATTTTTGCGTGTAGTATATGTTGGCAACGTTCTTTGTTCAGTGCTTCGCTATTTCTCAGTCGTTCTTGCAAAAAAATGTCAGAAACATTTTTCCTAAAGTTTATTTGTGTTGATTGTTTTGCGTATAACGCCGATTAATTTATTGTCCGAGGAAATCGTCATCTTGTGTAAAAAATCATATTTGAGTGCATCTGACGTTGTATCCGGAGGCATGGAAGTTTGATTTTTGTATTATTTTCATAAGACACGGCCACTAAAGGCATATTTTTAGAAAAATGTTAAACTATGGTTGTTGAGTTGCATTGAAGTTATCAATGAATTCCCCAGTGCCGCGACTTATGCCGACGTGGCCCATCTCACCAGATTTTCTTTCACACATTTCTCCCCCAAAAATGAAGGACAATCAACCCAACCAGACTTTCAAGATCCACATATAGCCTTTCAGGATTAAGTCTCATGTTTATGACGTACAAAAAATTCATGCGTTGAATAATGCAAGGACGTTAGGAATGTTTGTAGGCCGTAACGAAACGACTCTTTATATCATCCGCATATTTAGCCAACACAAATATAATGCACTGACAAATCAGACCTAGGTTTTGTCGATCACTAACAATAGACATGACCAGAAAAGTTAGCAACGAATTAGCTTTGTTCCTCAAACTGGAATCCCTAGGCCCAATTTGTGGTATACTGCCAGGATCAGAAGCGGGCCTGCTTACTGCGTCTACAGTTATTGCATGAAAAGGTCAACATATAACTCTCTCGGATATATTTGTTGCTGATATGATGGCAATCGTCTTTATTTGAGCGAGTATAGTAACCATGAATATGTACAGCTGAGCAATCAATCTATTGATTGTTTTAGGGATTGGTAGCAATATGTAGGATTTACCCAGTGTAGAGCTATAACATGCAAAGCCGGTAAACCTGATGTGTGTTCCCTAAGAACTGTATATCTAAATATACAGAGTATGACAACATAAAATGTTAACCGCTGCTGTATGTCCAACTAATTGCGCTGAGAAAGCGGACAGTCAGGGTGAGTTTATTATGTACGTCTTATGTTATACCAAATATATTCATGCATATTTTCAGTGTGAAAGCATTGCAGTATAGGACCGGAATGTGTAGTGTGAATGTGCCGGAGAGAAGAAGATAGAGAACATGATATGTTAACTGGCGGTCTTCAAACAGCAAGACAACTAAGAAAATTGGATTATCAATCACGTGACACCCACGTTTGCAAGCTTAACGTTGCTCATGGCTAAGGTGACAGTGAATCAGAGATTACCATTAGCCCTTTTGGGAAATTTGCTCATCAGGGTATATACATTTCTAGAATCTGAAAAAAAAAGGAATTCAAACACTATTGGCGAGTGAAATTTATGGAGTGCAAGTTTTTCCCTCAGGCACGAATTAAATATGTAGGATCTGTTACCTGCCAGCTACAGTCTATAGCAAGATTGTGTCACAGGCAATTTATCACTTTGGTTTCAGGAATACTCCATGCTAAGCACCCTTCATCAATAATATACTCCTCGTAGTAACAAGTCTAGTGTAGCCCTCTTATAATCTACGCTGCTAACCTACTCTGTATTGCTGGCCTCGCCGCCTCACTACGCTACTGTCGCGGACAATCACTTCTCGCCCAATCAAGAGGGGACGAAGGCGGCGTCGTCATGACAACGCACGAAAATGGCGACGCCGAGCCCCTTTGCTGTTTCGTGTGCGTGTGTATATTTCCGTGTGTGGTGACGTTGTTTTCTCGTTTATGTCCGCTGCCTTTTTCCTTCTTATCCCATGCTTCCGGATATGACGTCACCAGCGGGGAAAGTTGCTTTCCAGGTAGCACCTTGCGAGGAAACTATGAGAGAAACCAGTTACGTGAAAATGCAGCCAAGGTTGCCAATACAGTGAAATCTCGTTGAGGTGATCTTCACGAGAAGCGAAGTGTAAAGTGTATCAACCAAAAAATCCCGTTATATCAAGCAAGCTCAGAAAAGCATGAACATAAGCATACTCGCCTACAAAATCAACGGCAAAGGTTTGTGTAACGCCAAGTGACTCCACTCCGCGTAACACGTTATGCAAGGCATCTTCTCTCGACGCCACATGAAACACGCGTTTATTTAGTAACCTTCAAATAGCACTTTAATAGGAGCTCAGCTTATGAAATTTCACTGTCCTAAAGAAAGCTTTTCTGGAAGTTAGAAGAATAATGTGCTATTTTCTCGCTCAACGGCAGTCATGGTGAATATTTTGCGTGGCTACTGGCATATAACAGGCTGTTTTAGGAATCATTGGAGTGCTATTTGAGCGCGTAAAAAGCTACGAATTTTAGAAATATCATCAAACGCCCACATATGTAGTCGTATTATCCTATATAAGAAGAGAACGCATTCGCATTAACATCACGAAAATACATAGCTCCTGTGGGGCGTAAAACGGCGAAAAAATAATAATAACGTATTATCCGGGTGTTTGTAGAATCGTATTAACGAGGTTCCACTGTATGTCACTGTTGGATGTGCACTTCGCCCGCACACAGTTGTACACCTTCGGGTCGCAGTCCTTAGTCGTATGTAAATAGAAAGTGTATTGTTCATTGCGTTGGCTTTGCCGCTAGTCCAGAGCACCCTGAAAGTAGCTACTGTATTTCCAAATTGTAAAGTCATTCCGCGTAGAACCTTGGAAAAAACCGTAATGGTCCCTCATGAGAGCATGAGACGTTCTAGAGATATAAAATACGCACTTATTTAATTTATGGTATTGGTTCGTTTGTGATAGACTCACTAACGCAATTTTCCTTAGTGTGTTTCCTTAGAGCCACGTTCAATGGAAAACATGAGACACTGCTAAAACTCCATGCGTGTGAACCACAGCAAATAAATGCAAGGTATATGGTTTTTTTTTTTATCTCACATTGACCCAAAAATATTGCTACCATCACTGATACTACAATCAAATATGCAACATTTTACGTTGTGCCAACAGCTTGTTTGGTTTATGGTGGTTATCTCGTCATAAAGAACTTGCCGATTTCTCACCAACAAAAATTTGTTCCTTCTTTTGATCAAGAAACGCAATTGTTCACCATCTGACGATCTTACGATGGGTCTAAAATGTGGCCGATAATGCGGTGCATAACCAGACATTTGTATGTATTTTGTTGATTTAGCGCGTGTCTTCAGAACAGTGCCCCGTTTAAGCACCAAAGGGTAATTTACGAGGACATGAAATTATGATTAACCATTGTCACGGATGTCATGAATTCAAGCGCCAGAATTGCGAGAAAGAAAGGTTTTTCAAGTTATTTGTACTTGCTGGCTATTTTTTGAGCGTGATCACGGATATGACCGCAATGTGTTCGCTTCATGCAATTGTATATCTCTTTGTCGACACTTCGCGTGCTCTGTAACACGTTTTTTTTTTTTTTGAAAAAGTTCACTGATGATCAAATGCAAACCATGTCAATCGAACGCGTGTTTATGAAAAATGGAGGAAATTTTGTGCAAAACGCGGGACGTCCGCGTGAGTACGTAGCAGTACGTTTCAACATATATGTACATGCTTGTGTTCTTTCGTTTAAGGAAACACTGTCTCTAATCATTCCTTCGAGATCGCAAACGCGATGGCGGAGTCAATTAACGGAAATAAAGTGTCTCATCATGTGTTGAATTGCTTGCCTGTTGTCTGTTTTGTCGTCTAAACATTACGAAGCGCCATATATTGGCCTGTATGTACACTGAATTGGTTTTTGGTGCAAAAAGGCACATCGATGGAAGTTAACGAAAAGTGTAAGCTTGAACGAAACGGGGGAACTTGAAGTATGAGCCCTAGCTTAAGACTCCCCTTCAAAAAACGCCTGTAGACCGTGAATTGGGCACGGTTTACGTAAGAGAAAGCCCATACATCCATCAGAATACCGATGCGTTCATACAATGCTGAAATCCCTGTACTGCGCAAGCTGGACATTTTTCCCTGAATTCTTCATGGCAAGACAATCATTAACACGGCATCTGATTCAAATATTGCCACATGTCATCCTGTGTGAGCCATTCGCTGCGGCAAGCAGTGTTTCGCCCAGGCCATGGCACCTTGCCTTCGCCCAAACCCAGCAGCTTGGAGACAGCCACGGCTCCTATAGTAAGAGATACATTCAGGCGTCCACGTCTTTACCGAAACCAGACCAGAGCAGCGTTCGTTTTCGTTTACCACTACGCGTGTACATGTCACAGCGGATATGACCCATACATGACGATATGTTGCAAAATGAACAGAAATAAAAAAAAACTCACCAGTGACTCGTCTTGTTACAGGCGAAATGTTAGAGATACTAAAGTTCAAGTGACCAGAAACTAAATGAACCGGCATTGGAGCTCTGGTCAATGAAACCATGGCCATTTTTAGTATTACTACTGCTAGTCAAGTAAAACACGTGCGTATAAAGCGCCACACGGAAAAAAAACAGAAGAGTACCTAGCATCGTTTGATACACAAAAATAAAGGAGTTGCAGAAAAAGAGCAATGTCCTAAACAAGACATACGAAGTCTCGGTCAATCCCCCAGAGTGGGTATGTGCCATAGTATTGAGGAATCAATCAATCAATCAATCAATCAATCAATCAATCAATCAATCAATCAATCAATCAATCAATCAATCAATCAATCAATCAATCAATCAATCAATACATTCCAGCTGTTCGAAAGCTGGGCAGGGAATTATCAGAACCGGTTAATCTTTCTTTTGGGGCCACTGGTCTGGGACACAGCCACAGGCACGTTTATCTTGCTAAATCCCATCGGAAATGTACTTGAGGAGAACTACTTCTTGGCCTAGTTGGTATTGCTTGCTGTATGACAAACTGCCGCTAGTAAAAAAACACATACACAGAAGAGAGACGAACAGGACGACTAAAGGTCGGCACTTCCAACTGATTTATTTCAGGCATGAAACATAGGGATATATACATGTGACACACACATGCGCAGAATAGCCAGAGGTGCGTAGGCAAGGCAGTGTTGATGGCTATTCTGCGCACGTGTGTGTCACATGTGTATATTCCTATGTTTCATGCCTGAAATAAATAATTTGGAAGTGCCGCCCTTTTGTCGTCCTGTTCGTCTCTCTTCTGTGTATGTGTTTTTTACTAGCGGCAGTATGTCATACAGTAAATCCCACCGGCTTTAAATATTTCATTACTGATAATTGGCACTTCAAATGAATAGATTAATTAACTATAGGATGTAGGAATGATACATTACACGCAGGGGAGCCTGCGTCTTCTCTGGACCCAAATAAAGTTTGCATCATCATCATCATCATGATCCATTACAAAAATAATGGAAAATTAACCTACTACTCGACCAATCCCTGCATTCGATATGTACCATGCTCAGAGAAAAAGAACAGCAAGTACGAGCACTACAGCAGGGGTGTAGCCAGAACTTTTTTTAGGAAGAAGGGGGCTTCAACCCCACTTTAGTTTTGTTCGTGTGTATGTATGTGCGCGTGCATACAAACACACGCAAACTTGAAAACCTCGACTAGCTGCGCAACCGGCAGCAGAGAAGGAGATAGACAGGAAAGAGCGCAGGAAGAACCTTCGGGAGGGGAGGGAGCAGTTGACATCTCCGCCTCCCCTCCCCATTCCTCAGGTTCGGCAATCCACTACAGAGTTAGTCCCTGCTTGCAGCTTTGCAATATCAGTTCAACCGGCTCTGAATGGATGTTACGAGAAATGAGGCGATTGACAAGATTTATATGCGCTATACTTCCTATTTCGATTGCCCTCCAGAACTTCAGCGCCTCGGAAGCGCTGTAGCGACAAAACCTGCTGGGCAAATTAATCGCACTTAAGCATTGCTTTCGGTAACGAGCGCTGCTTACTCAAAGCGACCAGAGTTCTATTTGCAAACGAACCACCGTACAGTTTGCAAACAATTCTTAAGTAAACATGTACATGCTCACAGCTTTCCTGGGTTGTTTACTGAGTGCATAGGGGTCGGTCATCGTATACTCCACCAAGAAAGTGGACCATGATGCATCGGGCACGAGCGTGTACTGCAGAGCCGGAATGCTCATTGTGTGGGCGAACGCGTTCCCAACTACAGTTGAGCCCGTTCGCTTGGGAAACGCCTGTCACCGTTTCTTTTATTGGGGGTCGAAATGTCACTGAACGCTAAGGCTCTCCTGTGGAACTGTCACGCAATGCGTTCTCTGCCCAATTGTCTGCTACCCCAGAAGAAAGCTACGAAGTGAATTGAGCCAATTTACCCAGACTTTCATAGATAAAGCCGACGTTTTGGTAGACGACACAAAATCCAGTGCCGGACGTGCAACGCACTCATGTGGGTCACATGTGTTTACACTTCGGATGCATGGAGGCGTAGCGTAGAGGTTAATACGCTTGCCTTCAGAGAGCTAGGGCCCGGGTTCAAACCCAAGCATCGGAGTTAAAACTTCCTTTGTTCATTAATTTCGTTATCGCGCCGATCGTCCTATGTGACTGACAGTCGGAGGGGCAGCTTTCTCGTTGAGTCGGCCTAGAAATGCTTACGCATTTAAAAAAAACAAAACGATGTAAATGGAATAACTTGCTCGATTGCACGAGAAGCAATGTGCGCACAGCAATCGAGCACAATGATTACGCGGGCGCGATCGCACGTAGGACAGAACCATTCTTTTCCGAGTTGGAAGGTGAGGTAAGACAGCGTGCTCCCCTAACCTGTCATTTGGCGGGCGTAATTATTTCCGGATACAAAGAAACGAGCCGTTCCCCGCCCTTATCTGCATACATACAATAGCATTTGCATAAATTAGGTGGGCACCGGCAGGTGCCCAGCTCGTTCGGTCGTCAATGAAAGGCGGCACACAGGACGTGTTTGTATAACATGGTCGATAGAACGATCCGTCCGGTGACGTCACTTGCCTGTGGAAGAAGTTCGCCTAACTTCGTGCACTTTGGAGCGATATAGTCCCTGGCCGTCTGTAAAGCGTTCTGGTTCCTTAATGGAGCTTGTTGAAATCGTCGATGCGACAAGCACACTTTTACCTTTTTTGCGAGTAGAAATACTGCACGAACGAAGACGGCGCGAAAGTGATCTGAATGGCACTTTATAGTATATATATGGTGAAAAATATATATAAGTGCGAGATGTTCCAGTGGACCTCTAGTGGTCACACATCACGGAACATTTATAACGTAGGCGTAGACCTGGATACCACTGTTCTGTACAGAAAATCCCTCACAGCAATCACAAGCTTAAGCTAAGGGTGACTGCGATATCCTGTATTTAAACACATGGAAAGCGAAGGAATACTTCTACGGCATAACGAATAAAATTTGTGACATTATATGACAAACTCAATTCCGGCGGTTATATAACCAACGAATTTGATTTTACCACATCAAAACAGTGAGGTACGCTTACGCAGGCAAATGCGGGGACAACACTTTCGCATTAGTGAAAGAGTCATCAACAAAGCCACCCCAACAGGTACAAGTGTGACTCAGAGGTTGTAGCCACCGGAGAACATAGCAAACCCTGGGCTTCAACCTTCCGTGCAAGTGGGTCCCGCGATAAAAGCGACCGGGCAGCGAAGTCGGCATAACGGCGGAAACGGGCGTTCCGTGCACTTCAAGTCGAAGGTACCGCAACAAAAGACCGGAAATTTGTTGATTGGTGCGTCTGAGTGCGGGGGAAAAACAGGAGGGCGGAGGGCATTATTATACGCCGTTGGCAGGGATAGCGGGCATCCGTCGCTATAAAAGAGGGCCACGTCACTCGGAAGACAAATAAACAAGCAAACAAGTAAGTGAGCAAACAAACAGAAAAAAAAAGAAACAAGCAAGCAAGCCACAAAACAAACAGGCAAAGAAGCAAATTGAGAACAAAAAGAAGCAAGCAAACGGAGAGACAGAAAAGCAGATTGACAAACAAACAAACAAACAAACAAACAAACGGACAGACAAACAAACAAGCAGCAAGCAAGCGAGCGAGCAAACAAAGAAGAGAGCAGACTGGCAAATAAACGCACTACACACAAGCAAATGAACAAACACAAAAGAAAACAAATAAACAAGCAAGCAGCAAACAAACAAAGCGCTAACAAGCAAGCAAACAAACAAGCAGGGAACAGACCTGTTAGCGAGACCAGTTTAGTGCATTCAGCGTATTTGTATCTCTTTGGTGTATTATTTTAGCAATAGGAAGCGCCTGCTATTACGGCGGACCCGGTGTGGACGGTCACGGTCGTTGAAACGCGAGAGAAAAAAAAAAAGAGACTTTCCTTTCAAGCTGGCTGTCGAATCGATTCTAAAATGTCAACTGAGCGAATCAGATTTGCTCACAGGGTGTAAAAAAAGAAAAATGACGTCAAGTTGTCGAACAAAGTGCTAAGCACCGATTGCCGCTGGAAGCCGTCCATTAGCTGTGAGCTTTAGAACAAAAAAAAAAATCACCGATGATTACGATACTCCCTAATGCGAATTCTGAGCGCAGCTTCGTGTTGGGGCAACGCCAACTGTGTTTGAAGTTCTTGCTCTCCGCAGTCGTAGCAATATAATATTCGCCACATATTGCCACAGAAACTGTCAGCGCTCGAGTGCTACGCACACCACTCTGTGCATTGCAGGCATCGCGAACCAAGCGAAACGCCGACAACCCCGTTAGGACAAGCGAAGCCAGCCGCAGTGTACATGCCAGCCCTGCATACGCACAAGCTCCGACCCAGGGGCTACTGCGCGTGACGGAGGGAAACAGCGAGGTTCAGTGGCTCGTGGCTCGTGATATCGAGAGACTCCGCGTTCGCTCTCTTTCGTCCTCGTTCGCTCTTTCTGTTACTCCGACGCCTGCAACGCCAATGGCGACGCCGCTCAACGCAGGAACGGGCGCCTGAGAGTAGCAATAGACCCATTTAGGACCTAGCTGATCGGTAGGCGGGCACAGAAGGTCTACTGACTTTTAATAATAGTGAAATGCCACGAATGGTTCAGTAAATCGGGCTATGCGGTTTGACGGACAGGAACTGGTCAGTCGTACACCGGAGAAGAATTCACAAAACTGCTCTTTCGTAACGTGACCAGGATTTGGGGAAATTAGAGTTACTGTGTATGCTACTTTAGGTAGCAATAATGAGAACCAACAGACAATAACGCCAAGGAAAGTATAGGGGGTGTTATCTGTAGTATTTATAATATAAATGTGAAGAAAGTAAAGTGGACGAAAAGATAACGCGCCGGCGGCAAGTTATCTTCTTGTCCACTTTACTTTCTATCGTCTGTTAGTTCTCATTAATATTGTGTCTAACAAAGAAAAACGATCCCTTAAGAGTCGTCCCCTTTCCTTCATTCATAGCGAGGGTCTCGTTCTGGCAGACTTGATGCAGGGGCGTAGCCAGAAACTTTTTTCGGGGGAGGTTCAACCATAATTTATGTATGTTCGTGCGTGCGTTTATATGTGTGCGTGTATATATACGCAAGCAAAACCGAAAAATTTCGGGGGGGGGGGGGGGTTGAACCCCCCCCCCCTTGGCTACGCCCCTGACTTGATGCCTTCAGGTAGTAGGCGAGGGATTATTGGTGAGCTGCCAGCTCGTAAAAAGATCACGTTCTACGTGACGCCAACAGGCAGAAAAAAGAGTGTTCTACACCAGCCGACATGGCTGCGATTGGCGCTGACTAACACTCCTAGGTTTAAATGAACATATATACCCCATAAAGTGAACGAGATGATGACCGCCGCCGTAGCTCAGCGGTAGAGCATCGGACGCGTTATTCGAAGGTCGCAGGTTCGGTCCCTGCAGGCGGCAAGTTATCTTTTCGTCCACTTTACTTTCTTTGCATTTATATTCTAAATACTACAGATAACGCCCCCTATACTTTCGTTGGTGTTATTGTCTGTTAGTTCTCATTAATATTGTGTCTAACAAAGAAAAACGAGCCTTTTAGAGTCGTCCCCTTTCCTTAATTCTTTAGGTGGCATTACAGTATATATACCTATATGCTACCTAAGGGTAGCATATACAGTAACTCTAGGGGACACTAGGTTTACTGTATGTGCTACCTTTAGCTAGCAGAGTTGCGCATAGGTCCGGCTAGCAACCATAGCTATGCGGTGAAGTTGCACTCTGTTTTTGCAGGCGACATGCATACCGTGTGACCGATAAACATGTCTGGAGTGTCAAAGGCCGGCGATTAACATTGGCTGTCGATGACTAGTGTTAATTCAGTTCGCTGCAGCGGCGGAGTCGAGAAATACAAAAATTGGCCCGAGCGTCCGCTTCCCTGCAATACATAGTTGCTAGCGGTGTTTGGAAGACAGATGCGCAACTCTGCTACCTAAAGGTAGCATATACAGTAACTCTAGGGGACATTTGCCCGTAGCGCCATCTCTCGGCGGTGACAGCGGTGGCCTGCCATAACTGAATGAAAAGTAGGCTAAAAATATCATATCTAACGAAATAAGATAGTTATCAAAAACGACTCCCGGTTCTATAGAGCAGAGACTTATTTGAACATTCTGTTAAAATTACAGTGTCGCACTACAAACCACGTTGCTTCTCAGAGCGTTTAATATTTTACAGTGGGGCCCCATGTGTTTCTGATGGGCGGTATTCAATTATCCTGGGGAGCCACACGCTTTGTAGAGCGATAGTGCAGTTTTACTAAAATGTTCCAGTAGGTCTCTGCTGTTTAAAACGTCGTTTTCGATAACTATCTTTTTTAAAGAGATACATTATTTTTCGCCTATTTCCCATTCAATTAAGGCAGGGTGCCGTTGCTGCCTCCGAGAGATGGCGCCAGGTACAGATCTTCCCAAATCCTGGGAATGGTGCGTTTTCCCATTCGTCAGCCGGCTTCGCTAATGATATGTTCCGCATCGTGATTAGCGTAAATACTCTCCTACGAAAATTTTTAGCTTAAGACGTTTTGGGAAATACTGGCCTAAGGGAGAGATGGCGCATGGAGGACTGTGGGCTAATTTTACCCTCCCCCGACGCGGACGTCACGAACAGTTGACGTATGAAACCGTCAAATTTCACCACCGCGTAATACAAAAAATTGGACCATCTCCCCGAAGGGAACGCTGATGGGATGCGAAGCAGCAGCGTTGCGCACGGGTGGTGTCACGGGTTGAACGGCGCTAACGCGGGTGCTGCGGTGAGCGCTGGAAGATTCGTTTGAAGCGAAACTCAGTGTAGCGTTTACTGGTGTAAACGTTTGTTTGAAACGCAGACACGGGAGGCAGCCGGCCGTTGCGGCTCTCCGGCGGGTGAGGGAGGGAGTGACGTACCAACACCAGAGGGTGTTGGACGTACGCGCGCACCTGCGAGGGAAGCGTGCGAGGGGTGCGTGACGTCAACGCCCAGCTGCGGCGTGACCTACTTGGCACCGCTCCAACCCCTGCGCCGAATGAAGCACGTTGCCTCGCGTTTGTGCGGACGGACAGCGTTACACAGGCTAGTCAAAGAGCTGCTACGCATCTAAAAGGTCACGAGATTGACTTTCAGTGGTTACCTGGACATTGCGGTATCAGTGTAAATGATTCCGCAGATAACGCTGCTCGCGCATCACATCGGGAAGAAAACAGCGTTCTAATTCCGCTTTCAAGGACAGACGCTGCGAGGCAGATTCGACAACTGGCCCACAACTGGTCCACAACTGGTCCACAACTGGCCCACAGTCTCACACTGACGGAGCTGAACACGCAAGACATAAGGCATACCGGACTGCATCAGTTGAACCCATCACTGCAACTTCGACCTCCATCCGGTCTTCAGCGACGCGAAGCTTCGCTTCTTTATCGCCCTTGGTTGGGAGTAGATTTCACGAAGGTACGTACAACGTTTATCGGAATGACTGACAGTGCGTCTTGAGGTGTTTGCCGCACCGAAGAAAACATCGACCCCTTGCTGTGCCCCTGTCCTCGATTTGCCTCGGAGAGATGAGTACTTTCCAACGCACTGCGACGACTGTACGATCGGCCACTCTCCGCGCAGGTGCTACTACAACACCATCCCCATCTTTCGAAGGCCCACAAAGCAGCGAAGTGAAGGCATTCTCGCGCTTTTTGAGGACGACGGGCTTGTGCGAACACCTCTGACTTGTGGTGCAGTCCCGCACGCTGCAGTGAATTCACTGCCTCTCTCTCTCTTTTTTTTTCTTTTTTCCTTCCCTCTTATCTATGTTTCGGCTGAGAGGCTCGCATGCACGCAAGAGTCTCCACCACCCCATTCCCCTCTCCTTGTTTTGCCGGATCGTTCAATAAAGTTATTCACTCACTCACTCTCATCTTTCTATTGCCCTTCCCCAATCCTCCAGTGTATGGTAGAAAAACCGGAAACTTTTCTGGTTAACCTCCTTGTCTTCTCCCTTTCTGTTTCCTTCCTTCCTTTCTTCCTTCCTTCTTTCCTTCCTTCTTTACGGCAGTTCTTTAACGCACACAAGGTGCGTGGTGATTTCTTTTTGAGGCGATAACCTTATACGTCTCACGAGAAGGGTCGCTGGGAGAAAAAAGACGGCGTGTGGTACAAAAAGTCACGTGACTGCCCGTAGCCTCGTGGCTCGAGGCAGGCGAGCGGCGTGTTCACTCCGTCCTTGCGGCATTCGCGTAACAAAAAAAAAAAAACATTGCTGCACTGCAGTGCCTTTACTGCCTTGACAAAAGCAAAGCTGCTGTTCAAGGATGCTGCCTTCACTAAGACAATACCATTTGTCCAAACGTTGGTTCTAATGACACCCACTATTCAAGGATTTTTAAGGCGAAAGCGTTAGCTGCCTCATCAAACGCGAAAAATTTACCATCGGCGTCTGTCGGCGTCAACAGGAGTGATGCAAGAAACATCACGTGATGAAGTGCATATATGACGTGTTCATGACGACACAACTTGACAAATTTTGTGACGGCAATATGAAGTAATTGTGACGTCACTATGACGTCACACAAACGTGACGTCAATATGAAGTCATTGTGGCGTCACTGTGACGTCACACAAACGTGACGTCACATGATGATGTCATCGAGTGGCATCGTCGCTCGGTCAAAGGTGGGACGATTTCGGAGGCAATGCAAAACCTGATGTGGGGCAGAAAGCTTGCAATACCTCTGATCCTCGAGGCAGTTAAATCCTCGTCAGGTGGAGAAATAATTGGGAGGGGGGCGTGGGAGGATCAGTACATCGAGTGATAAGAAAAATAAGAAGATCGCTTTCGCCTTCGAGTCGTCTTAGTTGAATGCATAAGGGACCCTCTGAGCTTTTGTCACCTTTTCAAGCCTTCATTTTCTCCCGAACTTTTGTCTTGCTAAGAGTGGTATATTACCACTATGAGAACCAGAATCAGTCAGAACTTTGTTTTGCACGAATTTGGGTGGCCAACAGTGCTACAGACGCAGACAATGTCTAATAACCAAGACACCGGCCCTGTATTTTCAGTAGGAGTATCATTAATACTACTACTGCTGTACTAAACCTAGAGCGAAGAATGATATCAAGCTTTCCACTGCAGTCTACGAGACATTGAAACAACACCTCCCACACATCGCGACGTCAGCTCCAACTTCGTTCATTAGGCCTAACTTTGTTGCCCTCGGTTTCGCGAACAGACGACACGTCCACAAGGCTACGCTGGCAGCGATGAATTGTTAAACAAAGTTCGCAATGTCTCCAAATGCAACGGCCGTTGTCTCGTTTCCAGATCCGGAAAGATCCACGCGAAAAGTCACCTAGGCACGGTGCTCGCGCGCGCTTTAATAATGCATTGTTTACAACCTGCGCTAAGCCGATATGCACCGCTGTGTAAGATGTTGCCTATACGCTCAACAAACGAGGAGTTTCTCAGAAAAGCCTGCGACTGCGTCTTCCCTGCGCAACCGTTCTCCTTATATATCCTACTTATGTCATTACGTAAGCCCGTGGCAAGATACACACATTGTGACGACGAAGTCACTGGAGTCGTCGGCATGCCATTTAAGACACGCGCGCTCATTTCGACGCCCATCGTCTAATCCCTGTTCCAACTTTGTGGCACAATCGTAACGTGAGCTTCGTTAAGAAACACCCCTTGTAAGTGCATTCTCTGCGTAATGGGCGTAGGGGGTTCAAGAAAGTCACTGGAAGAACGCCGCAAAATTGTTCTTTTATGTCTGTTTCACAGGTACATTTATAGTAATAAATTTCACCGTTTGCCTAATCATTCTTCTGTACGCTCATCCCGACGCATTCACAAAGCACGTAGTTTCATGCGCATTCATGGTCACACGCAGGCCTTTAACTCATCATCACTACCTCGAGCCATTGCACATTGGAACGATCTTCCTGATCACATTGTATCCATCCCTAATCGTGAAACATTCCGTGATAACCTGATTTTGTGGCACTCTAGTATTGTATAAGGTTGTTGCACCTTGCTGTTTGTAATCTTTGTTTTGATTCTCTTACTTTTTTACCTTTTTTTGGGGGTTTTTGTCCGTATTTCTCTTTACTGTTGTTTTGTAAATACTGATGCCCCCCTTACTCAATGCCCCTCAATGGGCCTGCAAGGCATTTTGAATAAATAAATAAATAAAAGAATGCCCACAACCTACGTAAAACTCACAGGTTCCCTTATGCAGTCGCCTAAGACGACTAGAAGGCGAAAGTCGTCGACTTCATTTTTTTCTTCTCAGTCAGTGTGCTAATATCCACCCCCACCCCACTCCCTCCGAAAGCTTTTGAAAACACCTAGCGTAGTTTTGCACTGCCTCCAGGATCGTAGGCATTGCAACCTTTCTGCATGTCACGTGGTTTAGCACTGCCTGCGTGATCGGCCCTCTTCTGACCAAGCAACGATCTCATGTGATGACATTGCCACGCTACGTGCCGTTATATGACGACATAGAGACGTTATGATAACGTCACAAAATTTGGCGATCTGTGACGTCGTACGGTGATGTAATCGCGTGATGATGTTTCCTCTTTTTTTGCATCATTGGTGTTGATGCCGTACCAACAGCCAATTTACGCGTTTGATGAGGCATTTAAGGCTTTCGCCTTAATGGCTATTTGTGTATATCTGGCACTGAGTATATCCTATAGCTTTGCAGTTGACTCTTGGCTCGCAAAAATGAAAGGCTGCAGCAACAGACGCACATTTTAGTACGCCTAAAAATACATTTTTCTGGCCGTAATCTAAAAAAATAAAAACGCCACTGATGTAAAGCGGGACTTATAAAATCATAAAAGGCATACGATTACTAGGAAATACAAACTTCAAAGGAATACTTCGTTATAAAGCCGTTACTCACTTTAAGTCGGAAGTGAACGGTTCTAGACCGATAATAATGACACTAAATACTGTGGAATATTCCAGGCAATAGTCGCCTTATATTGACTAGTGTACACTAACTGCTGGTTAATGTTAGCTAATTTTGGCGGCTTCTGGCTTAAAGGTACGCAAAAGTGAAACAATGAATCTACTTAGATAACTGCCGTTAATTTCTCCATCATAGGTTCATTAATAGGAGACAAAAGAAAGATCAATATTTTGAATTTCAAATTTCATGCCGAAAGCTGTACGCGGTGATTTCAGCGTATCGTTACAGATCTCAACCCGTTTCTTTTTTCATCTTTTTCCTCCGGCTTTGACCCCATTGGATCAACAGAACTTTCTGAAAATGGAATCGTTAAGTCTCTGGCTCCATTAAAACACCATGTAATTCCTTTTCCCAGACAAAAAAATATATATATTAAAGATCTGGCTATGACGTCATTTCATGACGTCACGGCAAGTTCGTGAGGGAATATCAAGATGGCGTCGCCAACTGCCCTTTCTTTTCGTCTCGCTTACCAATAAGCGTCTTTTCACGGCATATAGTGGGTGCGTTTGACGCTGTTTCAAGTTTCAAGTTTATTCAAAGAATCGGAAAATACAATGCATATATGACGGCGCAATATTTCAGAAAGAGGCCCAAAAGCAAGAACTGTCGGATGGCCTCCTATCAGAATCGGGCAAAAAAAAAAAGAAAAGAATGAGTAAGCACAGGAATAAATTGACTATACAGGTATGAATTGACTATTCGTTAACAAGCATAATAACTAAAAAACATATAGAAAAACAACAATATGGGCAACACAAAAACTATTGATAGACGAATCAATGCGATGAAGCAGGTACGTTCAGAAACAGTCTAAAACACTTTCAGAACAACAATAGAGGCAATGCAAAAAAACCGAATGGTACACTAATTAAAGTGATGAGAGCAGGTGTGCTTTCATAGCTGATAGAAAATGGTTTAATGATAACATTTTTAAATCAGGTTTCGAGTGTTCCAAATAGAAATTGCACTGAAACAGGCACTTTGCTTGCCATAAAGCGTAGCGACTTTCGGTAACAGCAAATTATTTGACAAAGCGAACCTAGTCGTATTCTTATTGATGAATTGGAAAGGCATCAACGGAAATTTGACGGTTGATGACTTTATGCAGCTTTTGGTGCTTCCTTATACAGCTAAACCATCAGACTAGCTTTATAAGTACAAACAGGAAGTACACTCAATTTTAGAAATAGGGGCTTGGATGATGATGACAGGGGCCGGTAATCTACTAATACGAGAAGAATCATCTTAACAGCTAGGCTGTTGTAGCTCGCCGTAGTTTGTGCGGTTTTGCGAAGAACTCCACGGGTGGGTATGCGCCACAGGAATCGGACAAGCCCCACTACAGGGTACAGCGGGTGCGAGCGTTGAACGAAAACTCTGCTCGGCGAAGTGGAACACGTGAAAAACGTGAAAGAGAGAGAGAGAGAGACAATGAAAAAGATAGACAGAAAGAGAAAAGAGATAGAAAGAGAGAGAGAAAGAAAAAAGTGAAGGACAAAAGAAAGCAATAGAAAGAAAGAGAAAGAGAAAAATGGCGAGAAATAAAGCGAATAAACACATAAAAAGATGTAAAGACAGAGAAAGACATAGAGCGGCAAAGAAAGAAGCAGTCACAAAAAAGACAAAGAGAAATAAAGAGAAAAAAGAAAGAGAGAGAACGAAGCAGACAGAGAAAGAAAGAAAGAAAGAAAGAAAGAAAGAAAGAAAGAAAGAAAGGGAAGAATGAAAGGAAGAAAGAAAGGGAAGAAAGAAAGAAAGGAAAGAAAGAAAGACAGAAAGAAAGAAAGAAAGAAAGAAAGGGAAGAAAGAAAGCGAGGAAAGAAAGAAAGAAAGAAAGGGAAGAAAGAAAGAAAGAAAGAAAGAAAGGGAAGAGAGAAGGAAAGAAAGAAAGAAAGAAGAAAGAAGAAGAAAAAGGAAGAAGAGAAGAAAGAAAGAAAGAAAGAAAGGAAGGGAAGAAAGAAAGAAAGAAAGAAAGGGAAGAGAGAAGGAAAGCAAGAAAGAAAGAAAGAAAGGGAAGAAAGAAAGAAAGGAAGAAAGGGAAGAAAGAAAGAAGAGAGAAGGAAAAGAAAAGAAAGAAGAGAAAGGAAAAGAAAGGAAAGAAAGAAAGAAACAAAGAGAAGGAGAAGAAAGAAAGAAAGAAAGAAAGAAAGGGAAGAAAGAAAGAAAGAAAGAAAGAAAGGAAGGAAGAAAGAAAGAAAGAAAGGGAAGAAAGGGAAGAGAGAAGGAAAGAAAGAAAGAAAGGGAAGAAAGAAAGAAAGAAGGGAAGAGAGAAGGAAAGAAAGAAAGGAAGAAAGGGAAGAAAGAAAGGAAGAAAGAAAGAGAAGAAAGAAAGAAAGAAAGAGAAAGGGAAAGAGAAGAAAGAAAGAAAGAAAGGGAAGAAGAAAGAAAGAAAGGGAAGAAAGAAAGAAAGGAAGAAAGAAAGGAAGAAAGAAAGGAAGAAAGAAAGAAAGAAAGAAGAAAGGGAAGAGAGAAGAAAGAAAGAAAGAAAGAAAAAGAAAGAAAGAGAGAAAGAAAGAAAGAAAGAAAGAAAGAAAGAAAAAGGAAAAGAAAGAGAAGAAAGAAAGAAAGAAAGAAAGAAAGGGAAGAAAAGGAAGAAAGAAAGAAAGGGGAAGAAGGAAAGAAAGAAAGAAAGGGAAGAAAAAGGAAAGAAAGAAAGAAAGGGAAGAAAGAAAGAAAGGAAGAAAGGGAAGAAAGAAAGGAAGAAAGAAAGGGAAGAAAGAAAGGAAGAAAGAAAGAAAGAAAGAAAGGGAAGAGAGAAGGAAAGAAAGAAATAGGAAAGGGAAGAGAGAATGAAAGAAAGAAAGAAAGGGAAGATAGAAAGAAAGAAAGAAAGAAAGAAAGAAAGAAAGGAAAGAGAGAAGAAAGAAAGAAAGAAAGAACGGGAAGAGAGAAGGAATGAAAGAAAGAAAGAACGGGAAGAGAGAAGGAAAGAAAGAAAGAAAAACGAAAAAAAAGAAGAAAGAGAAAGAAAAAGAAAGGAAGAAAGAAAGAAAAAGAGGGAGAGAGAAGGAAAAAAGAAGAAAGAGAAAGAAAGAGAAAGAGAAGGAAAAGAAAAGAAAGAAGAAAGAAAGGGAAGAAAGGAAGGAAGGAAGAAAGAAAGAAAGAAAGTTAAAGATAGGGAGAGAAAGAAAGAAAGAAAGAAAGAAAGTTAAAGATAGGAAGAGAGAGAAAGAAAAAGAAATGTAGAGAGAAAGATATAAATAAAAACAAAAGGACACAAAAAAGAGATACAAGAAACAGAGAGAAAGATAAGTAAAGAGAAGAAAGATAGAAATAAATATAGAGAAACAAGAAAGGCCACCCCAGCTCCGCTCTTCCTTCAGGCTTGGCAGCACTGGCGCGAAGTTGCCATAATTTTTTTTTCTCTTTAGTGTCCCTTCACTGCTACCTAGCGCTGATTACTGTACGCTGCTAATAGATGACATGAATAGCTATTACTTCGCACACACTGCAGCTCCCCATCGAAAAGCACGTCGCAAGTTTTTCTATACTAGACGAACTTTCGCCTACGTCTTTCTTTTTTTTTCTGGCTCTGTTTTTTTTCTGTTCGGGCGTGCATTTGAGAATGTCATTACAAATAAACACGGGAGTAATCACTTACGGCCAACGTCAATAGATCTGGAAAGCGGGCAGCTCTCTCACTCGAAGCAAGTGAGTGGCTGAAGGGGAGAGGGGAGAAAAGGGAAAGTACACTAACACGGGAAAATGACGTCCACAGCAGTCGAGGCAACTTTGTGGTCCGTAAACTAACGCGCTAATTAGGGACGCGTTAATCACCTGCTTACGTACGGTAAACACACTTGCGCGCCCGACTAGTTATTCGCGGCCTCCCTCTGCGCGTTCGTGTCTGGAACACGCCTTGAAAGGAACTGCGTCAGCGTAATCGATCATATCGTTGATATCATATCCATGCGGTGGGCACCACTCGTATAAACACGGAGCTGGGTTTAGACCACGGTGATGCAATGTCTTATAGTCACGTAGCTGTTTTTGAAACCGTGACCAACGTAATTTTTCGAATTTGAGGCTGCACCTATCTAAACATGTCTCAAGTCGAATTGCGTCATCTCACGTGAGATCTGCACGTGCTCTGCACATGCTCATATCTCTATTTATCTTACCATTACTCATTGCTTTCTTTTATATTAATGCGCGACGTATATGTCAAATTTAGAAGAGTCGGTAATGGTTAATTTAGGTTTGACTTGTATAATAATAGTTATGGGGGTTTTACGTCCCAAACCCCTGATATGATCACGAGGGACGCCGTAGTGGAGGCTCTGCAAATTTCGACCAGCAGGTGTTCTTTAACGTGCACCTAATGTAAGCACACGGGCCTCTAGTATTTTCGCCTCCATCGAAAATGCAGTCACCGCGGCCGGGATTCGATCTCGCCACCTTCGGGTCAGCAGTCGGGCACCATAACAATTAGACCACCATGGCGGGTAAGTTTGACTTGAAGCGTCAAGGCTGTCGAATCACTTTTGTTGCCCTCGTGTATGCGACAGATGTGGAATGACTTCACTTGAGTCGCTTTCAAATGAATTATTTACTGCATGTTTTTGTTGGACTCGCGTGATTGGTATAAATCAACCCTTTTTGAAGCTTCTCCTGCCTTATGTAATACCCGTATGGGCCTTTAATGGAACCATGGAGGAAAAAAAAATTTAGGAGGGAGCGCACGAATAGCGTCTACAAGCTAACCTACTCTGTAGCCGCTACCTCCTCGTGTTCGTGTCGCGATTCCCATCATGCTCCTCTTTCATATATATTTTTGGTGGGATCATGGCAAAAAAAAAAAAAAAGTTGACGGGCGCGCGCGCCTAGCGTCCACAAGCCAACCTCCTCCGACGCCGCTGTCTCCTCGTGCTCCATGCTCTGGTCACAATTCCCAGCATGCTCCTCTTTCATTCATTATGGCGGGGCTAGAGTGTACCAGTAGATGGGCTGGCTGGGCTTCAAGACTGTCACGTGACGCTCCCTCCTAGTTTCTTTTTTGCTCCATGATTGGAACAATTATAATTGATGATGATGATGATGATGGTGGTGATGATGATGATGATGATAGTGATGACAATGAACACAGGTAACATACGAACGAAAATTGGTCAATGGGGTTTAACGCACGAAAACGATTCGGGCTATTGAGACGCCGTAGTGGAGGGCTCCAGATAATATCGACCACCTAGGGTTCTTTATCATGCACTGAAAACACGCAGAACACAGGCATATAGCATTTCGCCTCCATCTAAAGGCGACTGCCGCGATCGGAATCTAACCGCGTGTTTCGGGTCAGCATCCGAGCACTGTAACCACTAGACCACCTTGGCGGACAAGGCACGAGTGAAGGATAGCACTTACAGTAGCATTTCTCGGGTAAGGATTTGCAGCAGGAGAGCCGATTATTATGTGAGCTATTATTTTTTTTTCGTTTTAAGACTTGAATGACGCAAAATGAAGCTAACCCCATTTTCATGAAAATCTCCATGTACTTTAAGATGAGCCAGGGGGTGGTCAGCTTACATGAGAGGTACCCTGGGTGCCCATTAGTTCCCTTTGATCATATGGTGTTACCGCATCGGACATAAGGAAGCCAACTAATGAGTACGCAACTTGAGCAAGCGTAAAGAATTTCCCCCTTGTATTCTGATATGCTAATCTGAGCTGTACAAACTAATGTCATACCATCAGATCTCGGCTAGCTCCTTCTAGACTCAGCACTCGAAATTTCCAGCTAACGGTGACAGTACAGTCGGCGCCAAAATTTAAAGACCACTATAGGTCGGATAAAAACTTGAGCTTCTCAGCAATGTGTGACTGTATCCGGTCGAACTGCACAGTATATGTTGTTATCGCGTTTTCGAACAGGCCGTAAATAAAATTGAAGGCTGAATTTTGCAGCAGCGGGAATATGTGGTTTTTGTCTTGTGTCGTTACTTGGGTGTCTAAACTTTTCAGGGTGACTGTACGTGTGTTGTGACTTGTGTGCACTCATGTATTCTACATGCCTCCTTTGCTCTTTTATAGCACGTCATTTCCTTTCCCGCGTGTACGGCAGCATACTAGGCATAGTATAGTTAGCAACCTTTGCCCTTCCAGAAAACCCTCTTCCTCTTTTCTCTCTCGATTTCTCTCTCTCACTCTCTCTATCTCTCCTGCTGAAGCTGTTTAGCGAGGATGCGTTCTTAGAATACGCCTACGTCACTTGTCTTCAACCTTTTGCTTAAACTTTACTTGCGAGTGCAAACAGAACAGGAATGTCATTCTATCACTGAAGTTTGTATAAGCAGACGCACATCATGCGGAGGCGTCTCGCTTTTATTTTCGTACTTTTATTTTTTCCCCTCATTGGTAATCGATACACGTTCAATGCAGCACCCGTATACCTGTCAGAGAAAGTGTGTGTGTGTGTTTTTTTTTTTGCAACGATCCTGCTCGCACCTGTACCTCGAAAAGCCCGAAGCGAATTACGCCACTCCTCGGTTTTCGTTTTGCTGTCCTTCGTATTCCAACAAAATACAAAAGAAACACACAGCAACAAGAAGAAAGTGTTTCCCCACTGCACTTGTCAATCACCAAAGAAGACGTGGACAAGTTCGTTCCTGACAAAAATTGAGATAAAACGAAAATCAGGTTCGCCATTTGTTTGAGTTCGGAAGAATGAGAGTTGCTATCGGGCAGAAGAGTGGTGCTTTCGCAAACGCTTCCTCACAGCAACAGACGTGTCAGAGAATTCTCGATTTTATCTTTCTTTGGAAGACAAACTTTCGAAACGGTAAGCGTGTCCGCGTCAATCTAAATTTCTCACGAAAAACAAAACTATTCTAACCTGGAAGTAGTTCTGCGAACGGGTATAAAATCAACCAAATCTAAAATAACTACTTAGCAAATAAAAATGAAGCAAAATCTCAGCAGGCAAAATTTTTTAAGTATTAATTCGGAGGATTTTAAGATGCCAGAACCACGCTAAATATGTTTTCTTTACTTGTTCATTTTTATTTTTAGGTAACCTTTTTTTTTTCGCTGCAGAACTTATAGAAGTGGAGTAGCCGAAGTGATGTAGACATCAAACTATCCACAACAAGCCAGTTCGAACCGAACCGAATATAACAATTATGCTTCGAGGCAAACCGAAATTTTTAGCACGTAAATGCTGGCATTTTAAGTGCTAGGACGCGCTATGTTTCGAGGCGCGCCGTAGGTGGCAAATTTTGAGCCAATTTTCACCACGAGCTGGACGATCTAGAACGAACACCTCGTGGACAACATCGTAGCAACTCAATAACTTTCCTCAGTTGCGCAAGAGCCTAAGCCTACCACCCATGAGATCATCACGACGTCTATTTAATTGCCACAGTGTTCAATGCATTCATGGTTCAACTAACGCCTTCAACAAATAATTTTTGCCAACTGCCATAACGGATTGGAATGTACTTCCTGACGCTGTCGTCTATGAGAGAAATTGTGTAAACTTTAAACAAATATTAAGGCGAAAGCCTTAGATGCCTCATCAAACGCGAAAATTGACCGGCGTCCCGGTCAATTATCCCGATCTGCGACTTCACCATATGACGTCACAGATCGCCATAATTTGTAACACCATTATGACGTCAAAGTGACGTCACAGTATTGTCCCGTGACGTGGGGTAAATATGATAACGTCCTCAGATGCATCTTAGCTTGGTCAACGGGGGGCCCATCGCGGAGGCAGTGTATAACTAGGTGAAGTGCCTCCAATCCTGGAAGCAATGCAAAATCACATTAGGTGCAGAAAGGAAGAATACATCGACTGAGAGGAAAAAGAAGTTGGCTTTTCGCCTGCCGGTCGTCTTAGATGTGTGCATAAGGGACGCTGTGAGTTTTATTACAGCACTGTTGACAGCAGCCCCAGTATTAACGCGATAGCGTTAAAGAGCTCTTTTCGCAGAAATTCCGGTGTCGGTGTCGGCGTCCCTGGTTGTGAGCAAAAAATCGTAATCTTGTCCGGGACCAGAAAATCGAGAAAGCTGCATATAAAATAAGTAATAAAAATGATGGGTCCGAGTGAGAATCGTACCCAGGCCGTCTGCGTGGCAAGCAGGTGCTCTACCCCACAGCCACGCCTCTGCTTGGAACTGCACTGAAAGTAACTTTCATGCTTCACAAGCATACGCGCCTGCTGGACCTAATAAAAGTTGTTTTCATTCATCAATTCATTACGCGTCCTGTATACAGGTGTCACAGTATGCGATGTAATATCGCAATAATATTGCGTGGTACAAGCGTACATTGCCATCGTGTGTCACACCATGTGAATATCATAAGGACTTGGTGGTTTAAAGCCAGCCGCCCATTACAAAAGGCGCACACATTACTGTGAGTATTCCCTTAAGACCACGTAGTGGGTGCGTCGCAACTTCGAAAAAAATTCTTGCGCATAATTGCTCCTGCATGGTTCAAAGCATGCTACCCATTACATAACCCACACACCTTAGTTCGCGCATTCTGTTACACACTCGTAGTGGTGCACTGATACTTCGATAAAAATGTGATGCTAACAGACGTTCTCTCAAGCCACCGGTCTCTTGACAGGCTTGTGACGGATTATGTGTCGTCTATAGCGCCAACCACACTGCGGTGTCTTCCTCATCGACGAGTGTTAGGGCATCAGTGTCAAGTGGCGCACGACAACGAGGGCGGCCACGAAAGACGGAGGCAGAGAAGGCAGACGCCAAAGCTCGGCGTGCGGCGGCTATGCGATCACTTTGTAATTTGTTAATTACATTGCACTAATGCACAATCTGAACTGCTCGAGTAACAGCATACAATACGATGTATGCGCTAAGTGGTCGAAGTACGCCCTGGGGGCAGGATATCGCTATCGCGTTCAACTCTTAAAGGCGAAGCTTAAGCGTCCCCCAATTTTCAGCCCTTTTCTTAGCGCGTTTATCTGCCTTCTCAGCTTCATGTGTTTTCTGTGTTTTCTTGTTCTTCATTCGTATTTTCAGGTGCTTACTGTTTTTTCTTGTTTTTCTAAGCAGTACTTACGTGATTTAACCTTGTGAGCCGTGGTTACCATTTGTTACACCCCCCCTCCTTACCCGTTATGTAATGCCCCATGAGGGGCCCTTAACGGTAAATAAATGATGAGGATGATGATCTCGTTTAAACTTTAGTACCATGTGGTAGTAAAGGCCAGGCAGTTTTTGGCTGTACAGTTCTACTGTACAGCTACGAAAATACAACCGTTGCCAAAGAACCGCTGTGCCAGACATTAGCTCTGTTATTCAGAATAATAAGGATCTACGTGTGAAAGCCCGCATTAGCCCAAATACTGCGAATTAAAGGCAACGCTTGGATTGATGGGTACAATCCGCGTCCGCGCGACCAATTAATGTCCTGAACTTTTCCTCTTTAGATGGCAAGCAACAATCAACCCTAAAGTTTCCGGATATGCTCCCACGCAGGTAGTCCATTGGAAACTAACGCAAGTATTCCAGAAACTTGCGTTAACATCCGCATTCACTTCCGGGAGGAAGTGAATATTCGAGGACGTTGAGAATACGTTTGAGAAGGAACAGCGAAGCGGAAAGGAAGAGCGAGATAGAGAGAGAGAGAGAGATAGATAGAGACAGATGTAAAAGATATGAGTAGGGTATTGCGAACTGATGTAGGAAGGAAATTTTGAGGTCTCGTTTGTTTGTTGAACACAATCTTAATGAAAATCAGGAGATAATGAAGCCAAAGAAGGTATAGGGTACGTTAACTGTGCTGTTTTTAAGTGTATTGCAGTAATGTGATGCTACAGATGTCAAGAAAGTAAAGGAGAAGACGCGACAACTTGCCGCCGGCAGGGGCCGAACCTGCGCCCTTCGGATTACGCGCCCAATGCTCTTACCAATTGAGCTACGGCGGCGGTCGTCCCCCTCGTCCGCTTATCGGGTATCTATGTGCACGCAAACCCTGGGAGTGTCAGTCAGCGCCGCTCGCAGCAATGTCGGAGATTGTGGAACTCTTTTTGCCACATAGCGTCACGTCATCTGGCATGATCTGGCAGAAAGACAACTGCAGGCGGCAAGTTGTCTTTTCGACCACTTTACTTTCTGCACATCTATAACACAATACACTTTAAAAAAAAAAACAGTACAAGTAACGTCCCCTATTCCTTTGTTGATTTCACTATGCGCTGGTTTTCACTGCGAACTAAGGAAGATAAAGCACATACCAAATAAAATTTTAAAAAAAGAAAGAAAAAGGGGGAAAACCAGAGTGAAGAGAAGTGTCATTAATCTCAATTTCCCGCTCAACAGCGAATCTGTTCGTTTTTCCTTATTTTATTATTGTTCCTTTTTTTATTTCGACGACCATTGATTGGGGGAAGCGGGAACGCGGCTATCGTTGATACTCTCGCGAGGTTTGCCGCCATCATTTGCCTTGGTGAAACCCATATGTCCTATATAGAGCCCGAGTGTCGCGTTTCTTAAGACAACTTATAATGTTCCGTATCTTATTCCAATTGGTGTGTGACTGATTCATATCGTTAAAGCCGAGCGCGATATGGTTGACTATCGCACTAATTGATTCGAATCGTTAGGCTGCCCACGATCCTCGTGAGAAGGTTTGCATGGTGTTAGAACCGTGTTTTATTATTTCGCGGTCAATCGATTGCGGTGAAACATTGAACAACTGTTTAATGTGTTTCTTTACGGCTTTCTTAGAAACAAGATTAAGGAGAACCAACACAGAATAAATTCAAAGAAAGTACAGGGGATGTTATCTGTAGTAATTATGATGTAAATGTGAAGAAAGTAAAGTGGACGAAAAGACAATTTGCCGCCGGCAGGCACCAAACATGCAACCTTCGAGTAACGCGTCCGATGCTCCACCAATTGGGCTACGGCGGAGGTCATCCTCCCGTACACTTTATTGGGCATATCTGTGCATTTAAACCTGACAGTAATAGTCAGCACCGATCGTAGCCATGACGGCAAACGTGGAACACTCTTTTTTCTGCCTGCTGGCGTCACGTAGCACGTGATATTTTTACGAGCTGGCAGCTGACCAATAATCCAATAATACCTCGCATACAACCTGAAGGCTTCAAGTCTGCTAGAACGAGAACCTCGCTATGAATGAACGAAAGAAGGGGAACTTTAGGGGCTCGTTTTTCTTTGTTAGACACAAGATTAAAGGGACTGTCTACCGTCCTTCATCGCTTTTCTGTTTTGTACCGCAATAGAAAGCGTACCGCCTGAAGTGTCCAACCTTGCAGCGGTTTCTCTGGAAAGTGAGTAGAAATTTTTAAAACAGAATTTTTCGATCTGCATTCGGTCTTCTTCCATTGGCGTGAAACATGCCCACAACAATGGCTGGTGAACGCGATGACGATTGTAGTGCCGGTAAAAATTAAAACCGAGAGCACATGTGATTTCAGTAGGATTACTTTATTTTCGCTGAACACTATTGTAATGAATGTAACAGTCGTTTTCAGCGCGCTAGCGGTTAAATGATGCCTTATTATACGATTACAGAACGCTTGTTTTTCTGTAACCGCAGTCTATGCGTTTATTTTAGCACTGCTGCCGCAATCCAAGCCAAGTCGATTCATCAAAAAGAGACAAAAATTGGGGGACCCTTAAGCTTCGCCTTTAAGAGTTGAACGCAATAGCGAAATCCGGCCCCTAGTGCGCACTTCAACCACTAAGTGCATACTTATTAATGTGTATTGTTACACACACACGCACACAGACACACACGCGCGCGCGCGCGCTAATGGTACATACCGGTTTTTGATCTAAAGCAAGAGTCGCATGTCCTCCAAGATACACGCCGCGCGCTTGCCATCTCGGAGGCCATGAAGAGTCTCACAATGCCTCACAGATGGCAACACATTATCTAGCGTTTGCTGTTTGCTTGATCAACGCCTCTTCTGAAAATCCGGCGTTAACTTGATATGTTTTCCGCTAGATGGACGTACTTGTCCATTTTTAGAGCTGTTTGAAAGTTCGTGTGTGTTTTTAGCGGCGATGGCTGCACTATCCCGGCCTTTTTCGACGTAGTTTGATGACATCCCGAGTGCGCCTACAAATCGCTGAATGGGCTCGTTTTCGTCGTGACACCTGTCGAACAAAATGCGTTAAGGAGACTCCTTCCACTACATGGCATTTATGTAATGTTTTTTTCCGAAGCAGCTGCAAGTAACATCGTGGCTTTGTGGTAGGACAGCTGCTTGCCACGCGAACGGCCCGGGTTCGATCCTCAATGCGACCGAAAATTTTATTTATTTTATTTGCTTCTTTCTCGATTTTTCGCTCACAACCAACGGTGCCGACACCGACGCCGACGGCGGAATTTCTGCGACACGAGCTCTCTAACGCTATCGCGTTAATATATGCGCGCCTTCACAGCGCAGCACATGTGAGACACCCTAACAACAATACAGCGGCACAGTACGACCAGCGCGGAGAGCCGCATGCCATAGCGCACAAGTTGAAGCAGAAGAAATCGAAGACGGCGCCGCAAGCAGCGCCACCGGGCGCCTTTTTGGATGCGTGAGAAAAAAAAGGCAAAAAATTACTCTCTGACGCAACCGAAAGGTGCCTCAAGTGCGTAAAATACAATTTCAAGTTATACATGTTTGTTTTTAAGCAAAATGAGTCTACTTTCGAGGATTTCTTGTCATACCAGCGGATTGACCCACATCGCCGTTGGGTGACGCTAGCGGTCATTCTTTCATGATTTTCAACATCAAATTAAAAATATAATTCCTTTTTTATGGGGCAAAAGCATGCTCGTTGCCACCGATGTGACGAACGATCTCATTTTCACCACAATCAGAAAATGTTTTCCGAGCGGTAGACAGTCCCTTTAATGAGAACAGACAAGAAAGCCAAGGAAAGTGTAGGGGATGCTATTTGTAATAATTATGATATAAATGTGTTTGGACATAAATGATTTCTTGTGTTTTGCCGCCTGAATAGCGTTCATCCTGGTGACGCTATCCTTTCTTATTCAGATAACTACTTCACGTAACGTCACGTTGTGATGCCAGTGATGTCATGATGACGTCAGTGAAATAACGTTGACGTCACAAATTTTAGCCACCTGTGACATCATGGTGATATCATATGGCGACATCATCACGTTATGATTCTCTTGCATCACTTCTGTTGACGCCGACGACGCCGCCGACATGGACGGTCACTTTTCGCGTTTGATGAGGCATCTAAGGCTTTAGCCTTTAATAACTAATACTGCTGTCACACGGGCGCTTTTGATCGCGATTAGGGCCTATCCGGATTAGGCTCGATATGGATCAGGTGCAGCTATACGGTCACTTTTAATCCCGATCAGACCCAATCAGGATCATGGCGATCCTGATATGCGCATCGAGATCTGGCTCCCAGATCGCGATTTCACTGACGTTTGCGCCAAACTAGATCCGGATTAGTTTGGACCGTGCAGCAGCGATGATTGTTGATCGCGATCAAGATATCCGATTCGGATCGACCCTCTTCGCGATCAGAAGTGCCCGTGTGACACCGATATACTTCAGCGAACACTGCAGGTGAACTGGAGTGGTTCTAGAAACACCGTTAATTATGAAACCGAAGCCCACCTCACGGAAGCGGGCTCATGCACGTGGGATGAGGATGGGTTGGACAGTAAACAGAGTCAATTATTATATATCTCTGTCAACCTGAACCCTGGGTTCCCTTTCATGCGAACTAATTTTCTCGATAGTGGAAGAGTCTCTAAAGTAACGGAGGGACGCCGCTCGTCGACTCAAACTAAGCTTCAGGTCAATAAGAGCCCATTAACCTCGCCTGTGTTTTCACGAAAGTGCTGGGTAACGTGGGAACGCGCGCCGTAATTAAGACATACGCCTTTGAGGCCTCAGATGTCGTGGCCAACACAACGCGATTGAACAGGGTTCGTCATTTGCACCGCGTACGCTGCCCTTAATGGAAAATCACCGAATGCATTTCATCCGGCCACTCCTCGTATTCCCCGTGTCGAAGAAATGAACTGGCGCGTTTGATTAGTACCACGGAGTCACACGGAACTGACGCAGAGTGGATAGTGTGAGTACTCCGGAATGACCAGTCTGGGGCGGTAGAGTTCGTTTAAGGTTTCTGAAAGCTACAAATGGTTTCAGACTCTGGCTTGTGGGTAAAACTTTCAGACGTGGCTGTGACACGCGATACTGGTGAACAAGTACACGGACTAGTAAAAGGCATCAAGCACGCTAGGCGTTGTTGGTGTGATTTTGACAGTCCGCATTCTTTACGCCAGGATCGTGTTGCATACTTATAACCAAAGCCAACTAGCCCAGCTGTCTACGTTTAGAGACATAGCAAGCCCTTTTTGGGTATTTAACACGCGTCCACGATGTGTGGTGAAGCGAAGGTCTACCTCCGCAAGAAGAAAACACGTGGAACACGTTGGGTTGGATCATGGGCATCGGCATGATGTTGTCTTGGGGGTGCATATACCCACGTTGCATCGTGGCATGGAGGGAGGGCGGGGGTTTATTATTATTAATAATAATATTATTGTTGGGGTTTCAAGTCCCAAAACCACGATATGATTATGAAAGACGCCGTAATGGGGTGCCCAGGAAATTTCGACATTCTGGGGTTCTTTAACGTGCACCTAAATCTAAGTGCACGGGCCTATAGCATTTAAGGCGGGGGAGGCGTTGCTTGTGAATCTTGAGGGCAGGTGCTGGTGTGGCTTGAGGGGGGGGGGAGCAAGTGCCCTCTTTGCACTCCCCTCCGTCACCCATGGGTTGGGTATAGAGGGCCAGCGGGAAGTACAGCTCAGGGCTGGGCAAATACACTTTGAAATTGTATCGTGATACGATACAAGATACTGCAACACTGATTGTATCCGATACGATACATTCCAAATTTATCTTAACATACTTCGACACATTCTCAAATTTGTTAATACATATCTATATAACACAGCACTAAATGCCTATGCACATAGATGTTCGCTTGAAAACTTATTAACTGCGACCAATTGTGTTTCATTTGAATGAAAACTCTGTTAATATCTCAAAAGTTTTGTACTCCTTGTTCATGGTATATCTGTTTCATTCCGAAACAGCTTATTGGCGCTGTTTTAGCTGCTTAATATGACAGCTCTTTATACATTTCGCTGATAGCGGTTCTTGCTTGTAGCTTTTGTAACTGATGGGAGCTAGTCGCTGCTCTGCTTGCTGACCAGCAAGCGGGTTGCCAAGTAACCATATGAACTTCAATAAGAATCATCCGCACAATGGTGCGAATACCACTGTGGAGTTCTACCTTGCCGGTAAACATATTACGGTTTTCGCAATAACGGATCACCGGACAGTTGTACGTCACCAAGAACATGCGCAGCCCAGAAACGTTTCAGACGAATTGTACAGTTGCGCAAAGCGCTGCAGGACACTGCCGCTATTCACGTTATTGACACTTATAGATCCGATTACCTGGTGACTAGCGACAGTAAAAGGATTCAGGGAAGCCTAAACAACGAAAACAAATATATCTAAGTGACATAGAAAAGCGGTTCCGTATCAAACACAGCGAATAAGTATAGAAACACGATACAGGAGGCACCCCCAAGAGCTAATAATAATTGTTGCGCATTACGTCGAAAAACCACGATATGATTATGAAAGACGTTGTATGGAGGGCTCCGGAAATTTTGACCACCTGGGGTTCTAAAACCTACATATAAGCACACGAGCGTCTACTATTTTCCCTCCATCGAAATCCGGCTACCGCGACCTTCGGGCCAGCAGTCAAGTGCCATAAGCACTGGACCACCGCGGCGGGTAACCACTAATAGCTACGACAATTAAATTCAGTGCCTACCGAAAATGGCGTAAGACGACTCTTTGGGACGCTCACGAGAAAAACAGAGCATATGGTATAACAGTGTTTCTCGAATATCTTTTCCAACGTATTTAGTATGGCGCCTAATAATTTACGTTATTATAATGCAAACTCAAATTTGCTAATTTACTTAGCAGTAAGCAGAATTATCGTTACTGTATACTCCAGGCGCGCCTGGATTATTATATACTTGTTCTCAACATCACATTTACATAACAGTAAATTCAAGTGGAATATAAATGTATAAACTTATATTCCAATTGAAGAAGAACAGAAGCAGAAATGACGCAGACAGTTAAAACTAGGAATAAAGCAGATAGCTTACACTGGCAGCACGTTAAAGGCATATTGCAGTAAGCAGACCGGCAGAAAAAAAAAACGATATAGAGACATAGGTAATGTACGGGATGGAAAAGAAGGACAGCTAAGAAATAACTTCTGCTAACAATCAAATTATGATTTGAAAAACTCTTTGAATAAAAGAAAAACAGACGTACACCAAGATAGCGTCTGTTAGGTGAATGCTTGTTCTGTTATATTCAGCATCGGTACCGTTGGTGCCACAGCTGTTAGAATCTTATTTGCATATAAGTCAATCTCATCGCATGTAATGCCAACTTACATTCACGAAATCCTTCAAATCGTCGAAGTGTGAAAGCCACGAGAGGTAAAGCAACCCGCCATTCTTGCATTCTTCAGACTTCGTAACGAAGCACCACACAAGAGGAACTTCGATAATTACTTTACAGCGGCATCAGTGTGTGTGTGACAAAACTGAAAAAACGATTAAACAAAAATTCGGCTGGGCGCAGAGGTTCGCGCGATTGTCTGTCGAGACGACGCGAGCGCCACCTCGTAGCTCTGCTCAACCAATATATAGGGAGGCTCGGAGCTTATCGCCTATCCTCGATGGAAAACTCTTGCGGAAAGATAAAATAATGTCACTGCCTTTAGTTTTATTCCGGTGACTCAGTGGCATCAGTATCAGCTTGAGAAGCTCGAGCTCAGCCAACGTTCATTGCTTCGCACGGTGGTGGTGCGATCGCAGTATCTTGTACCTTAATATACACGATAGATTCTTCAATGTATCGGAAATACAGATAAGAGCAATGCATGAGCTCGGGCCTACCCGAAAACCCGGGCCCGGCCCGGCCCGGCCCGTGGGCCGGGCTCGGGCCTGAAGCTCCGGACTTAAGGTCGGGCCCGGGTTTTGACGGGCTCGGGTCGGGCCGGGCTTCGACTTTGCTCAGTTCTTAAAGGGACAATAAAGTGAAAAGACTGAATCGGTTTAGACTAATAAAGTGTATTCTGAGTACTCGAATGTCATTTATTTCACCACCATAAGTTTATGAATAGAGGAGAAAATCAAGCTCAAAGTTTCATTTTTAAATTCTGCGCTGAAATCTCCGCGCGTGACGGCACAGATTTCAAAGTGTATTTTTCGTACTTTCGGGACATTGGTTAAAGGAAACTTCCTAAAACTTGGTATGTTAAGTCTATGGCCCGTCAATATACTTCATTTATACCGATTAGGAACAACGTAGGCCCCAGTTGACGCCGTCAGAATCTTCGACGTCACGTCGTCTGCTGCGCGAATTTCAAGGTGAACCCGCATTTTCTTTTTGCGCGTTTTCGCGATTACCGAAAGCCTTGTCGCGGCGAGCATGGTGATTTTGAAATTGTAAAACAGTAATTTACTGATAATGGAAAAATAATTTTTTCTCTTTCGTGGCCTTTTAATTTTGTTCCACACGCGTTTGTATTGTGCATACATATATGTTTCACATTTTATCTTGAAAAAACGCTTTTTTTTTATGCCGGGAAAGCTATTTGGAGAAGTTTTATGAGGGACAAGTGCTGAACTTCTTTTGCTGCTTGCATATGGTGCTACTTGATTTATCTAAGACGGGCGAGCTAAAACCATATGGACCAGGCGCTTATATAGCTAACACCTCCCTATTCTGTGGTTTATTTGCATATGTTAGTATTTTATATCCAGAATGTTATTATATAATCGCAGTAATAAATGTAATATAATAAATTTATACCTATAACTAATCATTGTAAGAGCAATCACAGAGATCCAAAGCGGGAAAACGTTCCTGAACGTTGCAGCCCTCCATTAAAACGAAACGACTGCACGGAGACTCGTTACATTGAATCCCTCCTAAAACACATTCGTTCTACAAGCAATGTAGAACAACATATAAAAATATTATTACAGGAAACAAACGTATCGGCAGCCTAGCCGGCAGTGTTTGAACCATTTAAAACTTATCTTACAGTGTTATTATTTATGAAGGAAAGGAAGTAATTCTTAAGGGCGCGTTTTCTTTTTTTGCTTTGTTAGACACAATATTAATGAGAACTAACAGACAATAACGCCAACGAAAGCATAGGGGGTGTCATCTGTAGCAATTAGCATATAAATGTGAAGAAAGCAAAGTGGACGAAAAGATAACCCGCCGCCGGCAGGGACCGAACCCGCGACCCCCGAACAGCGCGTCCAATGCTCCACCACTGAGCCACGGCGGCGGCCAGTGTTATTACGAGTATTTACCTTCCGATATAGCATGGTACAATTACGTGTTATATTTTGAAAAGCTGTTCCATTGATGTTGGTGAAGCATTCTTTCAGAACTGCTCCACATGCTACTAAGCAGAGCCAGCATGCAACAATTGCGCGTGAGGGTTTGTTTTTCCATCGGAAATCTCCTTGTCCCGGCACAAAGCTAGATATTTGTTTTCGTTGATTTATGTAGAAAAAAATTCGGCAGATACCACGCCTTGTGGGAATCGGTTTCATGCGAAGCAGTCAGCGAGTACTTGTGTGCTGTATTTTATGGCTTTGAGCAAAGCGTAAGTGTAGTAGCTGTGTGTCGACGTGCCTGGTAAGCCAGGCACGTCGACAATACTGGCGTTTAAAGGGCAACTGATGGTGCGACGTAACGTCAGCCGTCACGTTAGAGTACATACGTCAGTATAATCGAAACTAAGTGCACTTTATGGTGCAATCATGTGAATATCATACGTAACTTTCGTTAATGTATTCCTCCGGGGTCGAGCAATGCTGTATTATAGCTTGCTTTTGGGACGTTAAACTCCAGATATTTTATTTATATAGTTTGCGGAATCATAGCAATACAATGGTAATGTTTATTAGACTGCTATAAAAGCGAAGTCAACACTGGAACCACATACATTAATCTGATATGACGCCTGTATCGTAGGAGTATATATCTGGTGTTTATTGCTATCTTGTAAACTAAGGTGACCAGCAGCACAACAACAATTGACGGTGCACCGACATTACGCTTCTATAGGCTGTTTTTCCAGACCAGTATAGAGACTTTGTGTGGCTATGTGGTAGAATACCTGACTGCCACGCGGAATGCTTGGGTTCGATTCCTCCTGGGATCCTAATTTTCGTTCCTTCCATTCGTCGGGTCAGCGCTGCCGATGTGGGTTTCTCTTAACGCTCTCGCATTTAGATTACCGATCTATGTTCTCGCCGTTCCTGGGTAGATATAAACTGTCAATCACCTGTGGCGCATACACGGACACCGCGGCCCGTGGTAAACGGGTATGTGCCACACGTGTCTGGAGGAAAGTGTTTGACGACATGCGCGACAGGATTTTCAAGTTATTCATGTCATGACCTGACAGTCATTTTGGTGAAATCCTGTTACCCTCCCATGCCAATTTTGGTATACATCATGTTAAGGAAGCGAGCACGTCATGAGAGCACCCAGACGTAGGCGGATAGATAGATAGATAGATAGATAGATAGATAGATAGATAGATAGATAGATAGATAGATAGATAGATAGATAGATAGATAGATAGATAGATAGATAGATAGATAGATAGATAGATAGATAGATAGATAGATAGATAGATAGATAGATAGATAGATAGATAGATAGATAGATAGATAGATAGATAGATAGATAGATAGATAGATAGATAGATAGATAGATAGATAGATAGATAGATAGATAGATAGATAGATAGATAGATAGATAGATAGATAGATAGATAGATAGATAGATAGATAGATAGATAGAAAAGCTCAAAGTGCCAAAGGTTTGAAGAAGAACGGCTATTTGGGCTAGTTGGTTAATATGCATATTGAAAGGGTTTGCAGCGCAAGCACGGTAGTGCTGAAGGAAAGGTTTAAAAGCGAGGAACAGCGCTCGTGTCGTCCATCTTTGCTTTCCGTTCCTCGCTTTTAAAGAGCGCTCGTGTCGTCCATCTTTGCTTTCCGTTCCTCGCTTTTAAACCTTTCCTTCAGCACTACCGTGCTTGCGCTACAAACCCTTTCAATATGCCAAAGGTTCGCTAAGAAATGCTTAGCATTTATTATCGGTCCACATATCCTTCACTAGTTCAATGAAACATGATAAAGTGGTTTCGTATATATTCCACCCACTGAATAAAACGCATACTTACAAAGAAGATGCTTTATACTTAGTCAATAGCACTTACGCACTACAGTATCAAGAGGGAACACCGTTTCGAGTTTGACTGCACTGCCTAGCGGCAGCAGCTCTTCATGAGTTTCCAACTGTGATTGATCAACCTCCAGGAATATTACCCCCTTTTTTTATACCTCAAATATTTTCAGGCTACACACCATTTCCTGCACCTCTCCCTGATCGCTAGATGGCGTGAGCGGCTGTAGCGGTAACGCCCTCACGATGATTTAGCGTGGTTTCAGATGCAAGGAATCTGGGTTAATTGGTCAATATCATTTAATGACGTACCTGGCTAAAAGCGAGGGCGGACCCCAAATATGAAGTACACTTGGTTCGTATTTGCCATTATAGTCAGTAGATTCCAGCAACACTCGTCGTGTTATTGCTATAATGCGAAAGTTGAGTGAACCATAGTTAACTGAGTTTTTTTTAATATTACGAAAGTTACCTTGCTGGGACCGGTTACTAGGCAATCTTGGAGCACATCGCAATAGTTATTAGAGATATCAAAAGCAAAATTAAGTTTGTGAAGTGTTTCCAAACTTAACGTGGAAGTGTATGCAAATCACGTTGTAGATTTAGTAGTTGTGACTGGTAGTGTTAAAATACATTGCGTGAATGTTTGTTACTTTAGTAATCACAATACTTAAATACACGAGCGCGTAACTTAAACGGGTACTTCGGAAGACAAGGACAGGCGCATCACCAGCTCGCCCAATCAACAATTTTGGTAATCACAGAAGAGTCGGATAATAGGCAATAGCTGTAGCATCGAGTGATACCTTGACATATAACGTTGCTCGCGGTTGTAGTATTTCTCTTCTGCGTCAGTAAAACTCCACAGCACTTGCTCGCTACATAAATTCCTTCGCAAGATTTCCTTGTACAGATCTGCCCCTATATTGACAAAAGCATATGAAAAGAATGAATGAATGTGACCCTTATTGAAAATAAAGGGACGAATCTTGGCCGCTGTTGTGGTTGAGGTGGGAAAGGAGTAAGGGGATTAAAGGACGCCGCAATCAGTGATAAAAGAGCCAACATGGCCTGGGTTTGCGCATCTGCACCACAACACAGTGGCTATCACAGTTGTCAGCTTCCCTGAGGTGCAACTCTGCACACAGAATTATTGGCAATATGGTGATATGGCTGTCAGTACTATTCCTGTCGATTTGAGAGGCATCAATAGTATGCATAGAATGGATGATATTCAACCGTGATGAATTGCATACAATCTTGGGTCTTTATATGCTGAAAACCTTGGCGAACATACCTAGTTTACGACAGAACCTTCATAACGTGTTCACGTAGCAGCATGATGATGCACTGTGCATTTTTATATCTCAAATTTGCTCAATACCACGTCGAACATGGGACCGAGAAGTATGAAAATATTGAAGACATGGGCTTGCTGGTGCAGCATGGCAAACCACAAGCGCACAATCACGCCGATACCAAAAAAAGTATGTTTTGCAAGAGTTAAGATATTGTTGATGTATGCATCAAATACATCAGATACTTTAGATATTACTAATGAAATAGACGAAATACACCAGATACTCTAAACCATACTGATGGAATACATCAAGCACATCAGATACTCCAAATATTACCAACGCAATATATCAAATACATCAGATACTGGAAATATTACTGATGGAATACGTGAAATATACAGATACTCTAAGTATCATTGATGGAATACACCAAATACTTAAGATACTCCAAATATTACTCATAGAATACATCACATACCTGAGACACTCTAAGTATTAATGATGGAATACATCAAATACTCGAAATAATACTGATACAATACATCAAATACTCACAATATTACTGATGGAAAAGACAAGCACATAGATGGAGGAAAGGACTATGAAATACGTTTTTGTGTTGGATACATCATTTTCTGGCGGGGATGCCTTTTTATTTATCGTATTCGTCTTTCTTTTATGATCTTTCCTTCTCTCGTCTCATACGCCTTTTTATGCTGTTTACCCACGTTGTACGTGGAACTATATGCAATTGTTGGGAAGGCAAAAGAATTTCCAGTGGCTGCCCTAATCCGGCTCCTTACTGTCTCCCAACCCTGAAGAAAAAGGGGGAGGGGAGGGGAAGAAGCAGCGCTGTGGGCTGCGCCTAACTGCCTCCAAGAAAACCGCTATGAACAGAAGCGTTAGAAGAGAAAGAAAAGAGCAGGTTAGAGAACCAGTGCAAGGCCAACAAGAAAAAGACATAACCGGGGCATAAGTGGGCGTCGGTCAGAAAAGGAAAAGTGCCAAAGGCATCAGCTGTGGAGATCACATAAAAGACCAGAAACGAAGGAAACGAGGAAGATGAGATAAGAAGAGAGCACGTTTACGACTCGAGAGTAAATGTCCATACAAGCGAGGAGATGAAGTGAGACCAACCCAGTCACGTACGGGCGTGTCGTTTCCTGCTCGGATTGTAGGGATGGACGGAGATAATGGGAAATTCGTGCAGTGTGCAGGACTACTCGACGCTTTTGTGGTTCTGCAGAAGGTTTTCTTTTGAGCGATATACCAAGAAGCCTATTTCACGATGCCTTCGTTGCTGTCGACCCTGTTTTCTTCTTACAGGTTTGAAGCAGGTATTCATACCGTCTCATGTCATATTTTGCAGACATATGTATTAGCAAGCAGCTAAAGCGGATATGCCTCTATTGAAAATTCGTGTCATGCAATACATAATCCATCGTCATGATGGAATGCTTCCCATCATAATGGTGGATATTATAGTGGACATGGTGAAGACAAGGCGAATGTTCTTGTGAGCGACACCGAAAGAACAATTAATCCGGCTTAAGCCGACCACCTCTCCACCTGGGCTATTGCTAAACCTAGCTGCGAGGAGAGAGAGAGAGAGAAGGAATGTAGGAAATGTAGGGAGGTTAACTAGACTATGCGTCCAGTTTGCTACCCTACACATGGAGAGGGGGAATAAGGAAGTAAAAGAGGGAGAAGGACAGACATATTTCACAACACACACGCAGTGCAGAGTTTCACAGGTGGTCGCTCAATGCTGTTACCTTCAAGTACCGCAGGAGGGCTCGTGTGGCTTTCGGGACTGATGTGCTGCGCGACTAGGCTCCTAAGATCTTCCCTTCATTAAAGGGCCGATTATCGAGTCTATCCAAGGCACACTGGAGAGTCCGACGATCTTCATCATATTGGGAACAGTGGCACAAGAGATGTTCAATAGTCTCTACACAGTTGCAGCTTTCGCACGTGGATGAATCTGCCCTGCCAATGCGATGGCTGAACTAGTTGGTAAACGCTACACCGATCCACAACCAGCACAGCATTGTAGCGTCACGTCGGGAAATCCTGAATGACAGTTGTAGCTGGAGTAACGATTCAAGGTTCTGTGGGCGACGTTAGGAGTTAAGCGGAGAATTCCAGTACGCAAGCATGGCATTATGCGTGATGTGCCGAAATTCTCTAGCAGCGTCTACTCTTGACATGGGTATGAACAGTGTGGGCGCTCCATCGTGGGCACATCGGGCAACGTCGTCGGCGAGGTCGTTACCACTGATGCCACAGCGACCCGGCAGCCATCGTAAAACAATGTCGTCTCCTTGGTCAGCGGCGCGATGACAAATTTCATTGATATTAGACACCAACTGGTGGTAGTTTCGACGTCGTAGACTTCGCACGCATTGAAGGGCGCTGCCTTAGGGTCGCGGAATATGGCCCATCTGTGCGACATTGTGCGTGTGTCCTCCCACTTCTTCTCTTTCCCTCTACCTCTACCTTTCAAACTGCCCTATCCCTTTCCCCATTGTAGGGTAGCATACCAGCTTTTGTAACTGGCTAACATCCCTTCCTTTCCTCTTTCTCCTGTTCCTTCCATCCCTATGCAACTGCATGCACTTGATTGCCCTGAACGGGAATCGAAAGAGAGCAGTAGTTCACAGGAACAGCTACACACAGTAACCGTCTTCTCTTGGCCGAATGAGACGCCTATGTACATCTCTAGATGCGATTAACTGCTATCTTTCAGTCCCAGTTCGGAGTAGTGAAGTAGATTCAGAGGCACAGGTTTCTCAATTGTTCGGAGGGGGACACCACATCACCAACTACTCCTCCACCATGTCGACTAAAATACCTACCGTAAAAGTGGAAGACACACCATCATTACGCTGGATTATGGTAATGGATGATGGGCAAATTTTCAATAGCGGTGCCATGATGGGCATGCCACATGTGCTCTAGATCTAGACCACAGTGACACATGCGAGGAAGACAGGTTTCAAACAGACATGCACTCTCAGTCATGAAATGTAGCGAGATCTGCATTACGATTCAAGTTACGCAGGCAGGGATGACAGTGCGTGCTCGGTATAGTACAATCTGTTCTTCCCCTTCCTTAGTTTTTCTTTCTATCCTAACAACGAAGTGGAAAGGAGTAGTCATTGCGAAGAATTGGTGACAATTCCTTCAGTTACTTTTTTTTTTCATTTCAATAAAGACAGAGTACATACATTTAAGTTGCAATCAAATGCCACAAGCGTTTTTCAAAATACAATGAAAGCTTTCGTTGGAATCGCAACTGGTAGTACACAATAGGTTCGCCGGCTACAGTGTAGAGTATTGCCGGAGCAACTTGCTTTTAAAAAATCCTACAAGTTCTTCAACACGCATCCAGCGCAGAAAATACTTACTTCAATTAAACAGCCGCTGAGACACTGCAGAAAGCAAATATACATTGCAAAGTGTTCATTACTTGTCTGAGCTGGAACGATATTCTGATTAAACAACTACAGCTTAAGTTATTTCTTTTAGCAGTATAGCCGGCAGTGCGAGTCACTGTACCAATTTTCCGACAGTTCGTAAGCGGATTCACAGAACTTTCGTGCTTCAATTAAGCACACTTTGTTTCGTCTTTTTATTTTCTTCTTTTCTTTATACAAACAACCCCGACAGTACTTGGTGAGCACAAGAGGTTAAAACATGTTTCTTATTCATTCTCAACCATGAATACCAGAGGAAATTCAGCGAGGACTACGATACTGCCTAATGCAAATTCTGAGGTCAGCTTCTTGTCGTGGCAATGCCAACTGTGTTCGAAGTTTTGGCTATCCGCAGTAATAGCAATGTAACATTCGCTACGTATTGCCACAGAAACTGCCAGCACTCGAGTGCTACGCACACCACTCTGTGCATTGCAAGCGTTGCGAACCAAGCGAAACGCCAACAGCCCTGTTAAGATAAGCGAATCCAGCCGCAGTGCACGTGCCGGCGCTGCATGAGCACAAGCTTCGACCGAGGGGCCAGCGCGCGTGACGGAGGAAGAAAGCAAGGTTAGAGGCCAGTGGCTCGTGATATCGACAAACTCCGTGTTCGCTCTATCGGTTACGCCGACGTCAACCAACAGCGGCTGTGTCAACGTCAGCCAACAAGACGTGTGTTCGGGCCTTAAAGGCCCGAACACACGCACGCGTTGCAGCGCGTCAACGCGTGACTTTTTGGCGCGGCGTCGCGCCCTCTCCCTATGGAGAGGGAGGGCCCGCAGCTTCGCGTAGCCGCGCGCCCTCTCTCCCCATAGGGAGAGGGCGCGACGCCGCGTCAAAAAGTCACGCGGTGACGCGCTGCAACGCGTACGTGTGTTCGGGCCTTAAGAGCGCAGCTCTTAGGCGCCCGTTCTATAGGGACAATTTATACAGCTTAAAAATGTCAGTAATGACATGAAAGGCAGTAGGTGTTTCAACAAGTTTTTTATGTTTATGCAAGAAGCCACAAAAGACAATAGAGAATAAACATGGCGCAATATTCACCGCGCATTCATTGTACGCGGCACAGCCATCCCACAACATTCACCGCACAGCCGTATAAAAAAGTCGTAATACGAAAAAGATATTTGTTATGTGAACTGTAATGCAGCACGCAATTGTAGGACGCGTTGTACAGTATGAATTGCACACAGCTGATCCAACTTTATTCGAAAAGTTATGCCGGAGTCTAAGAAATGTTTAAGACCTTATGTAAGGGTATTCCACGCGACACAAACATTCACGTCAAGCCTGACGACGCCAAGGAAATGGAATAAAAAATTGTAACGAGAACACGAGAGATTTCGTGGTCGCGTTATGTTCAGGATTTCAAACCATAAAACGAATGAACATAAGCCGTTACGTCAAGTCAGAACAACAATGTGAGTCGCATTTGCGCGCTGTGTAACGACAATGAAACCTCCGTGTTTTTTATGTGTGCGTGATTTTAACTTCACTCTCGACATTTATTTCTCTCTCTTCCCTTAATCTTCTCTTTCCTTTTTACCTTTCTGTCTTCCCTTACCAATGTACAAATGATGTATTTCTGCCGTATTTACTTTTTTTTATTCTATGCAGAATTTCCATTCCTTTTTCAAAAACTGATATGGCGTGTCACCGCTATGACACGTCTTATACATGTTGTGTGTTTTTTTGTGTTGTGTTGTGTTGTGTTGTGTTGTGCTGTGCTGTGTTGTGTTGTGTTGTGTTGTGTTGTGTTATGTTACGCTATGACACGACACGTTATTATGTTCTCATCAGTATACGACATCTTACGTGTTTGCAACGTTGTGTGTTCGCACAAAGTTTTGCAATGCGTTTACAACGACAGACATGCGGTAAACTATGACAGAGGCGCGTTAACAACTCCGCTAACTTGGAAACACGCGCCGATATTGTTGGTCACGGCATTTGTTTTTTTTTTTTTTAGCACTCGCGCCGTATTTCAAAAGGCAGTGAAAAGACGAATAAGAATGCAAGGTACGTTTATTGCCAACAACGTTTGCGCTGAATACGCGTTTACATAAGTGCTGAACGTTACATTTCGTGCGACCATACAGTAATATTACACGCTGCGTGGGCTTTTTTTTTTCTTTTGGATGGAAAATGCTATTTAACGTGTTAATTTTTGCTGTGACGTTCTGTGTTCCTGTCATTTCGCCGTGCATTTAACTGTTCGCTAATGCGGTAACATACACCTTGTATGGCGTTCATCAATTTGCGTGCCTGAGTTTCATCGATATCGGTCTTTTTCCCCACGTTGATAAGAAGCATCATAAACCTAACCCTGGCGCAATCATTTTCTTCTAGAAAAACTTAAAACACCCGACCCATATTGTAGATGGCAACACACGATGAGTAATTTGGAGACAAGCTTACGTTATTAGCAACATTTATTTTCGTGGCACCCTGTGCTGCTATTTTTATTCCGCTTCTGGCTATCATATGCTAAAAACAATATAAACAATGTGCTGGATTGTTTCGACACCCGTGGAATAGCATGTAATTTTGCATCTTATATATTGTTTACCTCAGTTCATGACCTATTCAAGAGATCATTCTATGTTTCTGTATGTACATGCCCTTATAGCTTCATTATTTGTTGTAATCGCTCTCCTGCATGCTCTTGCATATATTGCTGGAGAACTCCATATAAAAAAATATATATTATTAACACCGCCGCAATTTTCGGTACGTGAATGAAGCTTTCAGTGTTCAGTGAACTAAAATGTTTTCCTTCCTATGTCATGCCTGATGGAACTATATACGGCAAAAAAAAAATAAATAAAACTCACAGAGCCTCTTATGGCTTCGTCTAAGACGACTCGAAGGCGAAAGCCATCATCTTTTTTTGTCAGTCGATGTATTGATCCTGCCGCCCCCCTCCGAAAGCTTTCTGCACTGCCTTCGTGACCGGCCTAACTTTGACCAAGCGAAGATATCGTGTGGTGACGTCATCACGTGACGCAACGACGTGTGGCGTCATAGTGGCGTCATGATGATGACACATATTTTGATGATCTGTGACGGCACGATGACGCCATATAGTGACATCATCAAGCGATATTTTTTATTTATTTTTTTTTTCGCAGCACTCGTGTTGACGCCGAGGCCACGGGACGCCCACACTGCCAACGGTCAATTTTTCGCGTTTGATGAGACATCTAAGGATTTCGCCTTAACGAATAAAAGGAAAAGGAAAGAAGGAAACGAAAGTACACACCCGAGCAGTCGGCTCAGAACCCCACTTTGAACATTCGCTTGCCATTCAAAAGTAGTGCTAACTTGCATACGCTTTCTACGTGTTCCACCACGCTTCACGTTCTACTAGGTCGGTCTTCCGGGCTGATAAGGTCAATTGCGCTGCTCAATAACCTCCCGCAGTAGTTAAAGGCGCGCAAAGCTGCCGCACTTTGTTCGGCAAATATTCAAAGTTAGGGCTGCGGCGGCTCCACTCTCATCCCTTTGAAGTATCGTAACGAACCACCGCTCAACAACAACAACAGCAAAATGCGCGCGCTGCCGATCTGGCCTTGAATTCACGCTACGATTCGACGCTAACTCCAGCGCCGCTTTTAGTTTCTCCGGCAACACGAAACGCTTAGCAACGCTGGGGAACGGCTTTGATCCCCCCGAGAGAAAGACTTCGCCCGCGAGCTCACTGGGCAAAGTTGCCTCTTCATCCACGGGGCCATTAATTCGGGTTGCTGTGAGAGATATCAGAATTAACATAAGTACAAAGCGGAAAAAAAACAAAAGAAAGTACAACCTCGGGATGTAATTAACTCGAACGTCTCTTTATGAGTTATTGTGCGTGGAGAGTACGTGCGCAGCAGCAAGAGCACGAAAAGCATCGCCTCCTCATGAGCTTGCAATGCTTCGCTCTTTGGTTAAATTCCCGTGCGGGAAGGCTTGCGCAGTATAAGCGCGCAATAAAGCTTCCTGTCTCCCATGTAGAGAACAGGAGGCGCTGCAAGTAAGGCTGCTTGATGGTCGGGCTTACAACGTAGGGCTGTTTGTTTCTGTATACAGCGCCTCTTCCTTTTCGGTCGTCTGTGCCCGTTAACCTAGCTCGTTAAGTTAGTTCACGCGTTTCTGGAACCGATAAAGTTTACAGGCCCCATGTTCATTGGAGTCAAAAGCCGTTTGACGCGTGATGTATGCGCGTCGTGATTAAGTCGGTGGCTCCTGATTCTAGACACGAAGTTACTTCTTCTGTTATGATATTGTTCAATATAACTAAGACCGAGGGCTTGGGAATGAAAACATAAGCAGCAAAGAAACTCCAGGCCTGCGCGGAATATGAAGAACAGTCACAGAGAAATCTGGAGGAGCGCCCTTTCTAGAGCCTCTTGTAAACTCTCTTGGGGCGACTACTAGTACACTTGCAAGACACCCACTTCGCCTTAAATCATAATTTTCATGAAGTTGGGAAGCAAACACTCTGTCATTACTGAATGAAAGAAGGGAATTTGAAGGGCTCGTTTGTTTGACACAATATTCATGAAAGCAAGCGGATAATGATGCCAAGGAAGGTATAGGGGGCGTAAATGCGCGCGCGAGCCTCCTGCCTGTACCACCTGTACATTGCCCTGCGGGAAGTGGTCACCCATACGCACGCGCTTATCTCGTGAGCGGGCCGGTTCGTCCGTCGTGTGCTTTCACCGCAAAGTTTGCGTTGAAGTTGCAGAGCGTACGAAGGTCGCTTCGCTCGCCGCAGCGGTTGCGTTTGCGAAAGGGGAGAGCTGCTTGCTAGAAGAGCCAAAATAGGGGCAGTTGGTTGTGCATAGTCGACACTTGCAGCGCGCTGCTCAAGCACAAAGAAGTAACAAATGTGACAGTTGCTAGTTCGCGCTCGTCCTGTGTACATCTGTGCGTTATTTTCGGACGTCCGTCTTTGTGTTTGAGCACCGCGCTGGAAGTGTCGAGGTGGACGATTGGGCGAGTTGGTGATTCATGATCGACGTATGTATACTGCGCGGTAGTAAACACGTCCTTGTATCTTCTTGTCGTCCGTGTTTACTACCGCGCAGTATACATACGGCGAGCAAGTGTCGAGCTGTGACTGTTGTTAGTTCCGGCTCATCCTGTGTGTGTTCTTTTCGTGAGTCCTTTGTGCTTGAGCAGCGTTCTGCAAGTTTCGAGCTGCTTGCCGTTCTTCGTGTGACATTCCAATTTGTTGCTATCGCATTCGTTGCCTCACCGTTCAGGCAAAACTGCGACTTTTTTTTTTTTTCGTTGCGCAACGCACAGAAGTACACAATAACTTCCTTTCTTTCTAATATGGTATGCTTCCACCAGTTCTGAGCTCAGCTTCCACGGGACGCTTCCATGGCGGCCAGCTTCCTTGGTACGCTTTCATGTTTCTCTGGGCACGATATCCAGCTATACAAAGCGTTTGAATAAACAGACACTCTGTCTTACACTTATTGTGACCTATATTTTAAAAGAATAAATCCTGTTTACTTCGTCCTTGGGGGCGACATTGAATGATGACTCTTTCTCGGAAAAAGATGCGAGCATCTATTGGTCGAGCTGCTTTGCATGAAGGGTGATTTGTCAGGATCGAGGGCTTCCGGCTCTCACGCATCTACTTTACCGGCATCGTGCTCAATGTTAGGTTTAGGCAACTAAAGTTTAGCAACTAGCCATCTAAAGATAGCGCTTACTGTATATATTGAACTTACGCTTAATTTATTGTTTTGTATGTGTGTGCAGTGATATTTTTCTGCGTCACTACGTCCCACATACCATTATATCGCCAGAGTTTACCAGTTTATTTCGGTATGCATCTTTGTATTCTGCTTTCCTTATATATATATATATATATATATATATATATATATAATATATATATATATATATATATATATATATATATTATCTGCTTGATACTCACGTTGCGACATTGTTTTATAATTAGGCTTTAGTAGATCTGTAATTATATCACTAAGAGATCATAGCACCTCTCACTCTCACTTTAAACTCAGCAACTGAGGAAATCAAGGAAATACATGGCGTTCTCTCGCTCTGCACGGCCTTATTTTTAGCAAGAAGTTCTGGCCCACGATTGCGCAACTTCATTCGTCAGCAAAAAGTGTTACAGAGTAAAACATGCTGCCGAACGTTTTGAACAGCGAAGCTGTTTAAGCTAGCCGTAATTTGTGCGGCCTATAAGAAATCTGACATCATCACGAACGGATGTATGCCACAGAAACTGGGCAAATCCCAACGCTCATCCCTGGTCCGCTGAAAATGAAGAAGGCAGCAATTAGCCCAAGAAATGGCTGTCATCGCGCGTATGTAGCACAGAAATTAGCCAAATCCCGCTACTCACCACTGGTTCACTAGGGGAGAGAGCGAAAGAAAGCTATAGAAAGAGAGAGACAAAAATTTAGGGAAATAATGGGAACAAAGACATAAAAAGATAGAAAGACAGAGAAGATATAGAAAGAGAGAGAAAGAAGCAGCAAGAGAGAGAGATAGAAAAAGATAGAAAGATCAAGAGAGAAATAAAGAGAAAGAAAGAGCAAGAAGTAGAGATAAAGAAAGGGTCGTTTTATAAGAAGTGCGAACACTCGATTCTGGAGTTTGGACACCCTTGTCGTGACTAACCTAGCTAAAAAGCCTAGAAACAACTTAGATGTAACCAGATTACTCTTCAGAATCGTCCAGTTGCGCTGTTTCAAGCCTTGTGTGACTTTGTGCGAGCTTCGCCAATTTTTTCCTTCCAAAGATCTAATTTATTCTTTACACTAATACTCCTGTCACACGGCACATGTAATGAAAATTTCGTAAGCAGGAGGTGTTCTGGAGCCGACGTTTCGACAAGCGGACTTGCCTTCTTCAAGGCTGCAACTGTTGCAGTTGTTGCAGCCTTGAAGAAGCCAAGTCCGTTTGTCGAAACGTCGGCTCCAGCAGACCCCCTGTTAACGAATTTTTCATCACAAGCTTCCGCCTTCCCCTGAATCCTGCCTTTATAGAAAACATGTATTGTCATTCGCAGCAAATGGCATTCATAGTGAATGTCATCGCAGTCTTGCGTTCCTGGTCTACACGGGTATACGAAATGGCTTTCGCAATTGATGTCGACGTTTTACAGCGAAAGCTGTTATGAGATCACAACAAGGGCCGTTTTTGGCGCCGTAGTTGTCCGCCGCCACCGGGGTCCGTAACCACTATCGCGCGAAATAAGAACAAAAAACTAAATAAGAAAAAATATCCGGGATGGAACGAGGTTCCAACCTGGGCCCTCTGCGTGGGAGCCCAGTGTTCTACCTCAGAGCCTTCCCGGTGCTTGAATCTGCTTTGCAAAAAGACCCTATACAGGCTTCATGTCTGGAAGGAACCACATTAACATATGTAATGTAGCGTGGTAGAAGAGTAAAATAACAACCAAGCGTCGCACAACGCGAATTCTGTAACCTGGCGTCACACAATGCGATTTGCGCAACGAGTGGGTTGTTGATTGCTTCCAACCCATTACAAAGCGCTCTGCCATAATTCTTCATCGTCATCAGCCGTAGAACAACAAAGTGCGCATATTGCCTTACAGGTGTTTAGCAGATACCACGGTTCTCCGCAGAATGACGAAAAATTGCATAGTGGCTGCTTCCCTACTTCACAAAAATTATGATGATTTATAGCGTAGCGGGTTCCTCGCAAGTGCACTTCTATTGGTTGCCAAGGAAGCCCATAAGGCTCCCATGATCCATTTCCTCAGGGTCTCAATAAAGTTAATTCCCTCTCTCTATCTGTTTCTCACGTTAGCGTATGTTATAAAGCGTGGTGGGACAGTGAAATAACGACCGGGCGTCACACAATGCGAATTACGTAACTAGTGGGTGCTTTAAAGCTTCCAACCCATTACAAAAGCTCAGTCATAATTCTTCATCGTCATCAGCTGTCGCATCAAGAAACTGCGCATAATGCCTTAAAGATGGTACCTGGCTTCTCCGCAGAATGACGAGTAATGTTGTGGTGGATGCTTCCTAACTTCACAAAAATTATGATTTGTGGCGTAGTGGGTACGTTGCAAGTGTACTTGTATTAGTAGCCACAAGAGAGTGCCACAACGGTCTCTAGACATGCCACTCTTCGAGCTTTCGCTGTGACTGTGCTGTGCTTTCCGCGCAGGCCTGGCGTTTTTTTTTTTTCTTCACTCCAAAGCGCTTTTTTATTCTCTTTATTCTCCGCTGAAGAAACTGCAGAATTGGCGTCCGTGGCTGGCGGATAGATATCGGGAGCGAAATTTCGACCTTGCTACCGCCGCTCCACTTCACCAAAACTGAGTCATGGAGGAAGTGAAAAAAGATGACAAAAAAGACCAGCGTTTGTAAACGTGACCGCCAGGAGGCGTTGTTTTCAAGCCATTGTAGCCATACAGGTTGGCGATGCAGGCAGTAAAATTAAAAATAGAAGCGTGGGTAGAACAAAATGATATTTTGGGAGAACTTCAGAATGAATTTCGAATCGACAGGCGGTCAGACGATAATCTGTTTGTTCTTACCCAGTGTATAGAAATATCTAAAATAGAAAACAGGCCCTTATACGTAGCTTATCTAGATATCACCGGGGCGTATGACAACGTTAATCAGGAAATTTTGTGGGATATATTGAAGGAAGTGGGCATAGGTGACGACTGTGTACAGCTTTTGAGGGAAATATACCGAGAAAATACAGTTTGTATAGAATGGGAAGGAATAAGTAGCAAGGACAGCGTTGAAATTAGCAAGGGGCTGAGACAGGGATGCCCTTTGTCCCCGCTGTTATTCATGCTGTACATGGCGAGGATGGAAAAAGCGCTAGAAAGGTAGCAACATTGGATTTAATTTGTCACACAAACAGGTCGGAGCGATGGTTGAGCAGAAACTTCCAGGTCTATTTTATGCTGATGATATTGTCTTATTTGCGGACAGTCAAGATGATATACAGCGACTGGCAGATATATCGGAAGGGAGTGTGAGGCTATAGGACTAGGATTAGTGCAACAAAATGTGGATTGATGGTATTCAATGATCACGGAGACCATACGGTCTTAATACAGGGCCAAAAAATACCGAGGGTAAGCGAGTACAAGTACCTCGGAGTATGGGTAATGAGGGGGGTAGATATATGGAGGTACAAGAGAAAGCATCGGTAGCAAAGGGAAAGAGGAATGCTGCAATTATGAAGCACAGAGCTTTATGGGGATACAATAGGTACGAGGTGCTTCGAGGGCTGTGGAAGGGTGTGATGGTTCCGGGGCTTACATTTGGGAACTCAGTAGTGTGCATGAAGTCAGAGGTGCAATCAGGAATGGATGTAAATCAAAGGACGGTGGGCCGCCTCGCGTTGGGCGCTCACGGGAAGACGACAAATGAGGCGGTAAAGGGTGATATGGGATGGACAGGCTTTGAAGTGAGGGAAGCGCAGAGCAAAATGAGATTCGAAGAGAGGCTGAGGAAAATGAAGGAGAGTAGATGGGCAGACAAGGTTTTCAGGTATTTGTATAGAAAAAGCGTTGACACGCAGTGGAGAAAAAGAACTAGGAGGCTCACCAGTAAATATACGGCTGGCAGTGAGGGCGATATGGCAACAAGGAGCATTAAGCGGAAGGTCAGAGAGGCGGAGAGGACTTATTGGATGACAGCGATGGAAAAGAAGCCGGCTCTGAGTAACTACCGAAAAGGAAAAAACGAAATAAGGAGGGAAAGGTTTTATGATAATTCAAGGGGAAGCGCTTTACTGTTTGAAGCAAGGTCGGCTGCCTTAGAACGCGTAGTTATAAAGCGAGATTCAGTAACGAGAAGAACATTGTACATGCTGCGGGGGAACTAAGGAAACGATGGAACATGTACTGATTGAATGTGGCGATATTCACCCAGGTATACGTGTGGGCACGAGTCTACATGAAGCCTTGGGTTTTAGGGACAACAATGGAAAGCTGAACACGTCCGCGATAGAAATAAGTAAGAGACGGTTAGAGTATTGGTGGCAGAAAAGTAGAGATAAAGTACAAAAATAAATAATGGGGGAAAATAAGGTCATTCTGCCTTAAGAGGCAGAGAGATGGACCGTGAATTTATATTTTTTGGTATAATAAAATAGATTTAATCAATGTAGATAAGGCATTGGGACAACATGAAACAAGGAAGCTTTTTTTCTTCTTTCTCTTTTTTTTCGCCTTCGAGCCTGGTGGCAGACATGTCACCGCCCCGTTATAAAGGGGACGCTCATAGCATCCATCCATCCATCCGTACGATAATTCAAGGGGAAGCGCTTTACTGTTTCAAGCAAGATCGGGTTGCCTTAGAACACGTAGTTATAAAGCGAGATTCAGTAAAGAAGAAGAACAATGCACATGCTGTGGGGAAGTTAAGGAAACGGCGGAGCACGTTCTGATTAAATGTGGAGATATCCACCCAGGTGTACGTTCGGGCACGAGCCTACATGAAGCCTTGTCTTTTAGGGACAATAATGGAAAGCTGAACACAGCCGCTATTGAAATAGGTAAGAGATGGTCAGATTATTGGTGGCAGAAAATTAGAAAGGACAAAAATAAATATTGGGAAAAAATAAGAACAGTCTGCCGCAAAGGGCAGAGAACTGGGCTAGGAATTTATGTTTTTGTTTTCGGTAGTAAGATAGATTTATTTGAAGTAGAGGCATTAAGCCAACATAAAAAACAAAACAGAAAAAATCCACGCATCTCTACGAAGTGAATCATGACGAGTGGGCGAAGCTCTGGATATCGTATCGGTGAGTAAACTGTACGTTACCCGAGCGTTGTCCCATATAATGTAAACTGAGTGACATAAAGTGACATAGAGAGTCAATGACAAAGCTATGTCCTAAGGTCCATAATGTCTACGTTGAAGTCGCCGACTAGTATAAAGGATTTGTGCTTGCAGGTGTTTTATATTGTTCTGTCACAATTGTGATTGATGTTCGTCTGTCGTAATCCCTTTTTTATTCACATACATACATATATGTTTCGACTAAAGCAACGGTTTTCTATGTACCGGAAAAAGGACGGTGAAAATCGACGACAAAGCTGGGTCCTAAGGCTCATAATGTGTACGTTGAAGTCGCCGACCAGTATAAAGGGTTTGTATTTGTAGGTGTTTTCTATTGATTTGTCACAATTATGATTGATATTAGTCTATTGTTAAACCTGATGTTTCGATTTCCCAATGTGCTTTACACGGTGCTGTGCCGTGAGCACGGACGCCAAGCGGAAGGACAAGCCTCGGCCTTAAGGTGCTTTTTTATTTGTAGAGCCTGGTGGCACACTTGTCACCACTCGTTTATAAAGGGGACGCTCATAGCATCCATCCATCCACGCATCCAGTCTGGGAACAAGACAATAGTTTCACAAGTTCCTTCAACTATCGTGCTTCACGCTAAAAAGTTATCAAAAAGTTAACAGTCATTTATAGGAACCTCAACATCGATTACAGTTTGCTTTAAGTTATCAATTGTGTATTTTTTTGCTCAGCGCCTGTCCTCGAGATTACACATGTGCGCTTGCATGAGTTCGGGAAGCGCATTCATTGGGCGAATGACATTCGCTGTTAATTTCACCCTCTGTGCCCATGTAGCAGCAAAAAAAATGGCATTAACATGTCACCACATTCTCCGCGAGTGAAGTTACATGCGCCGTGTGACAGGGGTATAAGACCCACTGATTGAAGTTCAGCGAGCTTACCACGCCGCGCTGTTGTAAGAACTGTCCTTTTTTTTTGTTTCTTTACAGCAAGCGAAGCTACGTCACCCTCATTCACATTCGTTCTAATCACAAAAAAAAATACATGTGCAGACAAAAGTGTGTTGCGTTAAACCTGGCGTTTCCAATAACCGGTGCGTGTATTTTCACGGGGTTTCGGTAGACTTCACGGTACATCTTGCATAAAAAAAAACCGACAGAAAACAAGTCAAAATGGCTATCGAGTAAAAAACGCTTTAAATTTCGTGAGATGCCTTCCTAACCTTCTTTGTTTTGTAGAAGAAAAAAAAACACCCCGAACCATACAATGTCTCAACGTTTTTTTTTTTCTTTGCTTGTATCTAAAATGCCGTATAGATGCTCCCACTTTCATTCGTTACTTCCACGGAAGCGCACTATATGGGTGAAATTATGGCAGCCCCCTGTCCCTGTAAGCTATACACACCACCATTGGAAGCTCATGGGAATGCGGCACGTAATGATGACGGATAGGATGCCACCGCGGAGAGATTTTTGCACCGCTCATGGCAAAGAAGGGCCCTGCCAAATGGCCCAGATCTCAGCGCGAAAAAAAAAAAATATGTGTTTGAAACGACAATGGCAACAACAACAGTAGCAAACACGACATTAGTACAAAAAACAATAGCAAACGCAACATTAGCAAGAAACGAGAGCAAGAACTGAAGTCATGTGTTTTACAACCTACACATTCAAGGGTTAACCCATCTGCGACACAGTGAACCCTTTCTCGTTTTTACGATGCCCCCTTAGAATCCATCTCATTCACCGCGTTGCTTTTATCCCATAAAGCTGTACTGAAGCAAGAATATCAAAGTCGACCTTGTTGTGGGACTGAGGCAAACATGAATCAGGACATAAGGCGAAAAGTAATGTTTAACGAGAAAAAAAGAATGAAAGAATGATCGCCATAAGTTCTTTTTTCCAGCCAGTAGTGTTGTAACTGGAAGAGCCCTCTTGGCGTTTCAAGCCCGAATATATGGTAGAAAATGTTGTTGGAATTTAAAATTGTAATCGTATGTGGTTACTACACTCTGCTTGCGTTCCACATATACGTAGCTTTTCGGAGCGAAATCATTACTACACATTTGTGAAGCATTTCTACTGAAGTTGTCGATTGACATAGATTTTTATATACTATAAATTATTACGTACATAGTATGTGTCTATTATGAATTTATTAAATGCGAAGCATTGCTTAGTGAACCTTTGCACTTCGAGCGTTTCTATCTATTTATCTATTTATCTATCTATCTAGCCGCCTACGTTTGGGTGCTCTCATGATCACCTCCTTGACTTGGTGTATACCAAAATTGGCATGGGAGGGTAACAGGATTTGACGAAAATGACTGTCGGGTCATGACATGAATAACTTGAAAATCCTATCGCGCATGTCGTCAAAACTTTTCCTCCAGACACGTGTGGTACAAATCCGTTTACCACGGGCCGCGGTGTACGGGTATGGGCCACAGGTGATTGACAGTTTACATCTACCCAGGAACGGCGAGAACATAGATCGGTAATCTAAATGCGAGAGCGTTAAGACAAACCCACATCAGCAGCGTTGACCCGACGAATGGAAAGAATAACAATTAGGATCCCAGTAGGAATCGAACCCAAGCCTTCTTCGTGGCAACCAGGTATTCTACCACAGATCCAAGCCATATGTACAAACTGGTTTGGAAAAACAGCTCATTCAGGCGTAATGTCGGTGCAACGTCAATTGTGGTTGTGGTGCTGGCTATCTAATTTTACAAGAAAGCAATAAACACTACATATGTACTCCTACGATACAGGCGTCACATCGAATAACATCTGTGGTTCCAGTGTTGGCTCCGCTTTTATAGCAGTCTAATAAACATTATATTTGTGTTCGTATGATTCATCAAGCTATATTGAGGCATTGCTCAACCCAGGAGGAATACACTAACGAACGTTACTTATGATATTTACATGATTGCACCATAAAGTGCACTTAGTTTCGATAATACTGACGTATATACTCTAATGTGAGGGCTGACGTTACGTCGCACCATAAGTTACCCATTATTAACTCCATTGTCGTCGACGTGCCTAGTAAGCGCACGATGAGCGCACAGCTACTACACTTACAAAAACACGTCGATCCACCTCGTAATGCTTGGCTCAAAGCCATAAAATGCAGCATAGAAGTACTCGCTGACTGCTTCGCACGACACCGATTCCCGCAACGCGTGGGATCTGCCGAATTTTTATGTATGTAGTATGTATGCACTATCCACTACGTTATACATAATGTGTTCAGATTTTATGTATGATCTACACTCGTTTGTTTTCTTGTTTACGACAAATTTTGTTATATATATATATATATATATATATATATATATATATATATATATATATATATATATATATATATATATACAATGTTGTGATTCTAGCGCCCCTCTTACACAATGCGGAATGGGCCGCGAAGGTATTAAATGCGAAGCATTTCTTAGCGAACCTCTGGCACTTTGAGCGTTTCTATCTACGTATCTATCTATCTATCTAGCCGCCTACGTCTGGATGCTCTCATGACGGCCTCCTTAACTTCGTGTAGACCAAAATTTGCATGGGAGGGTAAGAGGATTTGACGAATATGACTGCCGGGTCATGACATGAAGAACGTTAAAATCTTGTCGCGTACGTCGTCAAACCCTTTCCACTAGACACAAGTGGCACATACCCGTTTACCACGGGCCGCGGTGTACGGGTATGCGCCACAGGTGATTGACAGTTTATATCTACCCAGGAACGGCGAGAACAGACATTGTTAACCTAAACGCTAGAGCGTTAAGGAAAACCAACATCGGCAGCGTTGACTCAACGAATGGAAGGAATGAAAATTAGGATCCCAGCTGGAATCGAACCCAAGTATTCTGCGTGGCAATCAGGTATTCTACCACTGAGCCACGCCAGGTCTATAAATTGCTTTAAAAAAACAGCCTACGCAGGCTTAATAGCGGTGCAACGTCAATTGTGGTTGTGGTGCTGACTATATAATTTTACAAGAAAGTAATAAACACTACAAGATACTCCTACGATACAGGCATCATATCAGATTAACGTCTGTAGTTCCAGTGTTGGCTCCGCTTTTATAGCAGTCTAATAAACATTACGTTTGTATTCCTATGATTCAGCAAGCCATATTGAAGCATTGCGCGACCCCGGAGGAATACATTAACGAAAGTTACATATGATATCCACATCACCACACCGTAAAGTGCGCTTATAGTCCGCCAGAACGACGCAGTGTCCTCTTCATTTCTTACGAGGCTGGGCGATGGCCTCATGCTGACCGAGGATGATGCCAGCTTGATTGACAGCCGCTTTGTAGACTAGGCTACGTAGGCCACATACGCCCAGGTAGTCTACAAATACGACAAAAACCATCCACTAATGTTGGTCTACGTAGCACTATCCAGGTCTACCAGCCTCGACGGCCTATACCTCACCAACGCGAGGGGTGGCTTCAGGTTCCGGCATGTCGCCTGCTCTGTCGACAGACAATTTGTCGATGAAATGACCGAGGCATCCACGAATTCCAACAGCTCTACTATACGACATACTTCACTACACATGGACCCCTCGTCACCACGATCACGACCGGATCCTATAACAAGTCATGACCAGCTGCTGGTGCTCACTGATCACGATGATGATGCCCTTGTTCAAGAACTGTCAAGAACGTCTTGCACACAGGCACACGGGTTCGTGAAACGTGCGTGCGTTCTCGGGACACGTATAAGCACTACATATCAGCTTTCCGCTTCTGGTGTTGGTAATACCCACGTTTCCATTGGCAGCGTTACCCAACTGTAAACAACTGGCTATAAACACATATGAGGCTCTTCAACATATATATGTGTACATATACAATTTATACAAATCTTTAGCGCCATTTTGTAACGTGTCCCTCAGTAAAAAAAGTTCCGCCACAGTCACCTACCCACCTCATGCTTCGCATAACATCGACTCCCACGGTACGTGGGGTCTGCCGAATTTTTTGAAAGAAGTAACACACAGTTAATTTTAGGGGTTTTACATGCCACATTTAAGGCATCATTATGTATTATTCATGATGTAATTCACTCACTTGTGCTAATACCAATTCTTTTTAACGTGTGTGTTAAGGTACTTGTATTGCAATGTACTGTCTTCTGTTGTTAATGCCATTGATTGTTTCTTGCTGGCAAATTTCCCGCAACACGTGTCAGCGGTGTTCATTGTATGTGCTTACATGCCGCACAAAATTTATGCCTTTTTTGTATCTTTTTTTAACTATCAGCTTTTTCTGCGTTGCATGTTCTGCTGACTTGTCTAGCTGTCATATCCTGCAACGGTGATGGGGATTCTCAAGCCTTCTCTCTACGTCTCTCTTTTTCACCCTCATAAATTGTTTATTGAGAAATAATCACTTAAAGCCGCACACCGTCCTCTAATTGGTGTATTCATGTGGGAGGTAGTGGCCAAGTACTACACCAGGGTGGCCAATCCTGCTCTGGTGAGGGAGCGCATTGCTGGCTGTGGTCGCGAGTGAGGCTGCACCCCAGGCCTTTTTTACACAATGCAATCATCCCGCTGATTTTTTAAAATCCGGTTGGGAATTGTCCGGCGCCGGTGTTCGAACTACGGACCTCTTGCATGCGAGGCTGATGCTCTACCACTACGTCATCGCTGCATTAGGACCGGGTTGATTGGCGGAACATGGGAGAGGCCTTTGCCCTGCAGTGGGCGTAGACAGGCTGATGATGATGATGATGATGATGATGACCGTCCTCTAAGGATGTGTGTTACATTTCGCATCTCAGTGTGTACCTCAGTATGCCCGAAAAGGACAATTGTAACGACATCCAATATCTCTTCGCCATGATTCATTAACGCAAGTCCGGTCATTCGCACTTCACCAGCGTGAGTGACCGTAGTCCAGAAACAAATCAAAATCCTCCATTACCCCCGCTATCGCATATCTGGCAGAGGAGCGCGCTTGTAAACACGATGTCTATCACTTCTCACACCATGACCATCATTCGTCTTGCCCGACGCACAATGTTTCTCGCGCGTACCGTGAGAGGACTGCTATCTCTCTTGAAAGCGACGGAGGTACAGGTAAACAGAGAAGACGATCTCGTGTCTTCATCTGCAAATAAATTCGTTCGCAAGGGCCGCTTGTCAGCTGAAGACGATTATCAACGCGTGTCACACTTCTCGTTTCATTCGCTAGGTTGTCACAACACGCGACGTGCCGTAAGACCTGGCGATTTTCTAGCGGACATGTTCTTGGAACTCCTACGTATTGGCGGGTATGTGAACGCCGTTAACCTGTCGGAAGTGTCCGGAATGCCCAGCATCGTTTGTCAACCTGACAGTCCTTCGTTTGCTGCGCAGCGTTGGAAGGTGTTTCTCCGTCGTTTTGCTTTCGTGTTTCGCGATAATGGAAATCTTTTGGTATTGATTTTTCGCCACACCTAAGGCAGCCATAAATTGCTACATCTTAAAATTGCCCTAGTTTAGTGAAAGGTTCCCTCGAATACACATAGATTAAAGAAAACGACGCCTTATTTTGTTGTTGTTGATCTTGTTATGCCGGATTTGATTTGAAGGTTTGAGTCCGAAAGAAACACAATTTTGACAGGGTCTGAAGACTTCCTTCCAACTCGGTGGTGACAAACGTTTTAAGCTCATGAAACAGAGTGTTAGGTGACGTAGATTTCTGTTATTTTTTCTTAGAGACAGGAAAAGTAAAAGCGGGGACGTGTATGAAAAAAAGCACTGATGAAAATCTAATAACACTTCGCCAATAACAGAGCAGTATCTATCTGTGTCACCTGGCGCACTCAGTTTGCTTCTCTTACAGAAAAAAAAAAAAAGCAAATAGAATGTTGAGCATTGAGCCTTAGTGTTATTGAACATAAGTGATAGCAACAGGAGCAACTTGAAAAGGGTTACAATCAATTCCTTTGAAACAATGATGTGCTTCATCAAGTATTCTTTTACTAAACCAGCCGCCATTGCTTACCATCCCAGACAACGTGCTCGACGAAGCATGAGCCGGCTGTGCATCGGAGATACACCAATAGAGTGGGTACGAAAACATCATTACCTGGGCGTAAGTTATCGATGATCGCCTGTCTTGGCGCCCTGCCGTTAACTCCGCGAGGCGCAAATCACAGACGCTCTTCAAGTATGTGGCAGCCCTGACTGCTAGGGGCGCTGGCTGCGACCATGTGACAGCCCTACATGTGTATCAGTCAGCTGTGCTCTCTGGCTGGATGTACGCTTTGCCAGTCTTGAACGTGCCGCCTAGTTTTGATGTCTCAGTTGGAACGGGACCACCGTGTTGCCCTACAAATCATACCTGGCTTACCTCGCGAGGCGCAATCTGTTCCTCTACTCACGGAAGCGCACCAGTTGCCCCTGAGGCTACAGGCAGACCAGAGAGCGCTGCACCATATCGAACGTATTGCACCGAGCAACAGACGGTAAAGCACTTATTAATCGACTCACTCAACGCCCGGGATCTCGCATGGGGAAAATGGCGGCATTATTTACTACGATTGCCGGCAGTTCAGAAGATTGCACTACCTTCACAACCGCGAAAGAGCACAACCAGTGCACCAACCCATTTATCTGTCTATTCCCGGAATATATAAAAAGTCTGACCAGCCTCTTTCGGCACTATTTCCAGTTAGCCCAGTCGCACCTATTTGAAAAATTTGACGATTGTCTCCATGTATTTACAGACGCATCTGTACGCAGCGACGGCCAAGGTGGCTCGGCAGCTTTCTATTGCCCTTCGACTAACGTCAGACGGTTGTTTAGCATACCGCATCCATCTTCATCAACAACTGCGGAACTATCAGCGATTGATATGGCTCTGAAATACGTTCAAGAAGAATTAGGAGCACCAAAGGTTGTCATACTCACAGACTCTCGTGCTGCCCTTAGCAGACTGTTGAGAAAAGACTGCGACGCTCCAATTACATGCAGTATTGTAAATCTGCCACAAACATTACTTCCAGTGGGGTGTCCCTCATTTGCCAGTGGGTACCTTTGCATGTGGGTATTGCTGGGAATGAAAAGGCCGATCACCTAGCTTCAAGATGTGCCCACAACGAGTGTGACTGTCAAGAAATTGCATGCCTGTTAGACAACGCTCGTCTGATTATCCGCCAACATCATTTAAAGCAGCACCCTGACCAGCGTGTAGCAAGCGGATTTTTCCCTCCCCGTATTGGTGGTCGTGGATTGTCTCGTCGTGACAGAGCCCTCTTATATAAGCTAAGAGTTGGCTCTGTATTAGTGCGTGAGCGATTATACCGACAAGGTCGTGTAGACAGTCCATCATACGTCGTGTGGCTCCTGTGAGACACTAGAACACATCATTTTTAGTGTACCACATTCGTTACGTAACGAGCACTGCTCATCCAGAAATATGGACTTATTGGTCTTAAGTGTACGAACCTTGAGGTTGCCTGTTCCCGGGAGGTTGTGCTGCTCGGCGTGACCAAGCCTATCCGAGCCTTACTTACTTTCTTAAAAAATACCAATTTGGCCTCGCGCTTATGGATATTTTTTCATGTGACCACTTACTTGTGTTTACGTTTGTGTCGTTTGTTTCGTTTTTTTTCTTTCCTATTTTCTTTCCCCCAACTTCCTTTCCTATATGTCTTCCCTTTCCCAAATGAGCAGGCAGGCGTTGTGTCCCTTTATAAAGGTGGCAGTTGTCAGCCTGTTCCCTTCCTATTTGCTCTGCGTCTTCGTGTTTTCTATGTATTCAAACCAAATAAATAAATAAATAATCTTAGGCTGCTGAGCTGATCCAGCGCTGTGTCGTCACCAGCAAACCACTGTAATGTCCTCTGCGAAAAGCAGAGAAAGGCCGACCACTTCCAGCAACCCCAATTGGCCCTTTCTTGCATTATCCGATACCATTTCATCGCACCAACTAAACTAATTCTCTGCCTCCTATGACAACGATGGGATGTTTTGCAAGAAGCGACTGAGGACCTTAGTCGAGACTCAGTGCAGAAGACAAAGGTAATGTTAAAAAAAAACTTGGAGGACGCTTGAGCATAGCTTTCAATAGTAGGATGCGGTAGCTTAATCGGACCGTGTTCGTATCGCCTTCCCAATCACTAGCCTGACTTCGCCTCTCGGGCGACACCTAAACCGTATCGCAAGGAAAGTCAAAGGGTTCGCATGTTCGAATCCCCGATCCCACTCGAACCGAATATTCTTGATTATTTCTTTATTTGCATCTACTTCAAATTTGCTGTCACGGACAACGCTGATTTTTCGCTCACAACCAAAAACGTCGGCTCTACCGACACCGGAATTTCTCCGAAACGATCTCTTTAACGCTGTCGCGTTAAAATACAACACGCAGTCATGAAAGATTAGCCAGAGGAAGGCGTATCGTCATCAGAAGGGGCAAAGGGCCTCTCATGTTTTTCCAATTAATCCGGTCCTGTACTCGCTGCGGCTACATTATCCCCCTAAACTTCTTAATCTCATCAGCCCGCTTAATTTTCTGCCTCCACCTGGCGCTTTTGCCTACTCTTGGAATCCACTCTTTCACTCTTCATGACCAGTGGTCATGTTTCCTTCTCGCTGCCCATGCCCTGCCCACACCCATTTCTTCTTCAATTCGAATAGGATATCCTACATACCCTTCATATAATGCTTCATATTGTCAAAAAAAATGTATGAAACTGCAGTGTTTATGTACTAGTGCTTATAATGCGGTGCACTTCTTTTGTAGTTCTTGTATTCTTGTAATTTTTGTATTCCTGTTATATGATGCGGTGTATCGCTAGTGTAATTCTTGTGTACTTTTTTGTGTATTTCTTGTGTTCTTTTTGCAATTCTTGTATTCCTGTAATATGATGCGGTGTATTTCTAGTTTATTTCTTGTGTATTTCCTGTTTTCCCGTTTTGTCACTGCCTGAAAAGGGGCCGTGGACCCTGTCAAGCCTTGCTGGCTTTCAGTTCATGGTCAAGGACATCACTAGTATGTTGAAATAAATTTGATTTGATTTGAATTGAGTTAACACGCATTTGTAGCCTGACCCACTCCGCTCTCTCCTTCTCCCTTAAAGTTACACCTGTCATTTTCCTTTCCTATGGCTCGCCGCGTCGTCCTCCCTTTGAAGTTATACCCTTTTCATAAGCCCCCGGGTTTCTGCCCCAAGGGTAAGTGCCGGCAAGATGCAGCAGATATATACCTTTCCCTTGAGGGATACCGGTGCACCGCCATTCATTACGTCGGCGGCTGAGCGATAGAACACTCTCCTGCCAGTGGAAGTGCAGGGGTACAGCCTAGCTTCACTGCGCTACAGAAAGGCGTGAATTGAATAAAAAGTGGTAAGGGGGGAGGAGATGCAAAGAGCAAAGATAACGGAGTTATGCGATGCAACGCGATGAAACTTACATGTGCTGTCTCACAATCCACAAGTTATTAAATATGATAACTTGAAACGAACAAAATAAATGGCCTTAAATTATCGGGTTGGGAGGCTGCACGAAATCACCTTTGATTTTATGTTAGCGTAGGTCGTCTGAGCGTTAGGTTTTCATCGTGCCTAAGCCACAGGCAGCTGTCCCCCACATCTTTACCAACTTGTCTGTAGACTCCTGATCTGTTATAACAGCACATTTTATATTATGAGCAATCAAACTATGGCTCAAGAAAGACTACATCTTCGCTTTTGCAATCAGTGTTGCGCAAGAAACATTCGGAACATGACTCAGCATAAAAGTTGAGTAGTAAGTATCAAGCTTACGAAACTGACGCTTTAGGCAGCCAGCTCCGGGGGATGTTCTGTATTGCTTCTATTCCAAGATGCGCCTTTATAGCCCCCTTTACGACAGCCAGCAAGTTAAGCTTGATCAAAACCGGGTACGCCATACTCCATAAGAATTGTTGGCAACGTGTACTGGTAGACGTGTTTGCGGGATCCCTTGCGCAAGTAACAGTTAGCGTCACGGGGTTACGTAGCATGGGTGCTGTGAAAAAGTTGAAGGCCGGAGCAGTTGGTGCTGGCAACTGCTGAAGTTGCACAATAGTAGGCGATGGAAATTCGATTTAGCTGCGACCTAAGGCAATAAGAATCGTAAGGTTTATTTCACTCTCAAAATGTCCTGTCTATGAACACTGAAAGAATAAGCGCTAAAATTGACAAGCACGAAAAGAAAAAAAGACAAAGGACAGACAAAGACAAAGGACAAACAACAGACAAGGACCTTTTCGTGCTCGTAAATTTTAGCGCTTATTCTTTCAGTGTTCATGGATACCCAACTAGCCAACAGTCTGTTCTGCTGAATGAAGTACATGTCTTGTCTCTAATGAAGAAATGAGCGTCTAGACAGTTAACCAGTGCTCTTTTGATTTCATTCGGGCGTCAGACGTGCTTAGGTGTATAAACCTGCTCGAAAGTGGTCGCATTTTGCTTTAATAATTTCGTAGATACTTGCGTAAAGCGATGTCGACCGTATTATACGAATACTGAAGGCTGACTTCCTTGAGGAAGAATCATTAGGAAGGAAGGAAGGAAGAAAGAAAGGAAGGAACAAGCGGAAAGACAGGGAGGTTAGCCAGTTCTTAGACCGGCTGGCTACCCTGTCAGGAAGGACACTCGTGGTGATGTTGACGAAAGCTGCAAGTATGATGTATTTATACGACTTATATTAATAACTTCATTTCCATCAACAACTGAGAAGACTGCGGGTAAACGTCGCTTGAGATACAAGGAACTTGACAGAGGCCAGCAGCCACCTCTACAATGCAGACAGCGATAGCACACATATTCAGATAAAAAAAAGAAAAGAAAATCATACAGAATCCATATTCAGAATACAAAATATCAAGAAAATTAACACAATTTCATACAAAAAACCATCACATCACTAAGAAAAATGAAGACAGCAAGATTACTTACTTACTATGTGAGCATGGACTGATGAAATGTTTGCGCAGTTTTTTGCGCAGAGTTTATCCGCATTTCAATGTGTGATTTATGAAATGAAACTTAAAAGGGTTGGTAGTGTGTATGATATTCTCTCCATAGAATAATTTGCCCGCACAGTGACCACCTTCCACTGTTCTGTGTAACGAGTGCCATATGAATGCATGTTCTTAGCTAGATTGGATAACTCATGGAAAAACTTTTAAGTTTTGTTTTATTTCTCGTTCAAACGCTAGACTTCATTTGTAAATATAAAGGTTAAACATACAAATTATATTTGCTTTCAAAAATAAATCTGAGGTATGGGAAATGCTCGTACAAACTTTTTTTGCAGTAGATGAAGTCTTTCAAGATTTTTATATGTCGTTACACCCCATTCCAAAAACAATAGCAGGAATAAAAAAAGAGCGCATTTTAAACAAGAAACTTTATTTCTAAAGAAAAAAGTAATATAGATCTTTGACGCGCCATCATACCGACCACACGAGCTAAATTGCCTAAAACCGATTCAATGTGTGCCTCCCAAAGCATATTTTGTGTGAAGGTAACTCCAGGTAATTTCACAGTACTTATTATTTCGATTCTTTCATGTGCATAAAGAAGGGCGATTGCAACGCATCCGCTCCCCTGTTTGTATTTGGTCCCTTCGGCTTCAGAGCTCTATTGTAACTTCACATCGTTTGCAATGAAATATTGTGTTATGAAAGAAATAATTCGTTAAGCTTACATATGAAGGGAATGTTTTATATCTTTATTTTATTTCAAACGCTCTTATGATCAAATAGACATTACTGAAAGGAGAAGGTTACAAACAAAAAGATTCAGTGGAACCCTATTATAAAATATTCGCTGAATATTTCATAAACTGGTGACAGTCTTTAATGGTTGCAATCGACGCGACGAGATGGTTCAACGCTTTCGCTGAGCGTAGTAGCAAAGACTGCAACAAAACATTTTCATTGCACTGTCGGGATACGTCAAGAAATTTGACATTTCCTTACACTAAAGAAGAGTAACGCAAATTTAATGAAAAGTAACACAACCGCTACAAGGAAAACTTTAAGCCACAATCGCGAATACTAGAGAAAAAAAGACGTGCTAGCCAACGTAGTCATAGGCGAGCGCAAGGATCTGGAGGTACGGTGGGAGGGAGAGAGGGTGGAGGGCGTGCGATGTCTTTTCCATACATATACTCAGTAGAACCTGTCCCATCATTTTTTAAAGAGTAAAGAGGCAGCGACGCAGGCTTTTGAAGATTATGGGGACCGAAGGCCCCCGACGTTGCCTTCCAATAACTGCTTTCTACCCATGTTTACTCCCGGAAAGCCAGGGACCAAGGGCAGGTCACTGTGAGAAACATGTCATCGCTTCATTTTCATCTTCCATCTGTTGTTTTTCGGACTCCATTCATGGAGTCCGAATTCATGGAGCCAGATTTTCATCTACTTAAACTAAACTCCATGCTCGGCAGGGTTTTATTGTAGTGCGTAAAGCCAGCCTGCGTTGGCTGCGGTGTAACGTCATTAACTCCTCACACCCCTCGTAGCACTGACCAACAGATCTAACCAAGTAGAGTTTCCGGCAGCTTTTCTCAGCACATTGACCACAAAGAGATCCTTTGAATGTGATATTCTTTGGACTCGCCACCTCCCATTTCCCAGGTAAGGATAACAACAAATATTTTCTTTTCTGATCAAACTGGATACTTTGATCTTCATTTAGGATGTCTGTCTTTCTAGTGAAAACCAACACCCTGCCGCTTCTTTTAAAATTTCTACCTCCAAAATCAATCAACAATTGTTCCTGTATCGCGTTTGAAATGTCCAAACTGCCGGCAATACACAACGTGCTCTTTACCTTTGAACTTTTCGTAGTCTACTCAGTGTCGATTTTCTATGGTGTGAAATACTACATCAACCAAAAAAATTTCAGATGCAAGAAAACAACAACAACGATGCTGCACAAATTGCCGCGTTATTCATATTTTTTCTTTTTAGGAAACCCTCCTTTAAAAAATGACGCGATGTGATATTCCTCCTTAGTTATTAATAGCTGCACGCAGAGGTCAACGACCTTAACGTATTGAATCAATCTGACAGTGAGAAATTCATGACGTGACGGGGGGGGGGGGGGGGGGGTCAGGGGGCAAACCAAATGAAATCGCGCGAGGGCAACGACTTAAGCTTTGATCATCGCGAATCACATCAGCGAGCTCTCGTAACGTAATGCTTTAATATCGAAGCACGCTTCTCAATCGCTCTAGTTACTAGACGATGTTGCAGGCAACACAATCCTCCTCCCCCACACGCAAACACCTACGCACACCAAGGCGTACAGAAGATAGCATTAGTACATCCACAAGCTAAGAACTTCGCCTTCAGAGGCCAGGACGGGGCATCAATAAAGCTTTGCCTCCAGCAGCACTTCGCTACTGCAGTGCCCTCTTGAGACCACAACATTGCTCATCGCACGTCGGAAATATCCAGGGCCACCCGTTCATCAAAGGGGATCTGGGTAATTGCCTCAGAGGCTAGGTTTATACATTCCCGGAGGCAGCGCTTTCTGCTGCTGTTTATGCTGTGTTGCCTACGTTTTCTTGTTTTCACGACAGACGTGTGGTGAGCCTTTAGCCTTTCGAGGTTCTTAGTTATGCCCTTTGTGGTCACTCTATAATGTGTTCGTGCGTCTTTCCGTTTGTTGCACCGATAAGGGCGGAGCGGTAGTGACCGCCTTTATGTCGACACCGAAAGAAATAACAATGTGGCACTGCCTTCGCACAATTCCTGAACCTATGGTCAACCGCAGTGCATATTGAGCATTCGTGGGCTGCATTGCGTTAACCGCACATTTCTTTTTTTCCTTTTCATTCTCACTTATTAGAAGGAAGGAAGGAATAGGTGGAAAGACATGGAGGTTAGCCACCCACTGGCATGGCCAGTTGGGAGGAGGGGGGGGGGGTTGATGAATTCACCTCCTTCCCCCGCCTGTGTCGAATGTTTTCAATATTGCGTGCGTATATATACACACACACATGCAAACGCACGCACGAACATACATAAAGTATGGTTGAGCTGGCTATATGGTGAGCGCTTAACTGACTGATGACGATCGCGATGAACGATATAAATTTCCTTGAATTTACGTAGTAATAAGGAAACAGCGCGACTTCATCAGACGCGGTCAAAAACCCAAAGGGATTTTCGCCTTTGTCTGACGAAGTCGCGCTGTTTACTTATTACTAGAGGCCGGATTTTTAGGCATTAAAAGAGCTATTTTTAGGCGCCGGAAATAGGCAGGCAAAACTACGTTTGAGGCTTCCGAAATCGTTAGCATAGGCACAATAAATTTTCACATAAATGCAAATAACTTCAAACGAAGACGCGCGTGGCCTCTATCTACTACAGGAAAACAAAAACGTTATTGCTTAAGATGGCACACAGGCGCCAACAGTTGAACATAACCGTACAATTGTGCTTTGCCCCGCACGGTTCGCAGAACACGGTCTCTCCCGTGTTCTGCACGCTGTCGAATCAACACGCTCCTGAGTGTCTTTTCGGCATGACTGAGAAGGGCAGAGGAGGAGCAGATAGCCAGATTGCTAAATTAAAGACCAGAAGGGAGAGATTCCTCCTATTGGCCGAGTCGAATGGCGTAGAGCCAATTTCTCCCCTGGCAGTGAACCACCGGCAGAAAAGGGGAGCCCTCTCCCCTCCCCCCCCCCCCCCCCCACGAAACTTTTCAGTTTTCGTGCGTATATTAGACGCACACATAAAACCGCACGCACGAACGTACATAAGGTATGGTTGAACCCCCTTTCCACCCTCCGAAAAAAATTCTGACTACGTTATTGCAGTGAACACCTTTCAAAGTGAATGACAAACACATCACATTTTTCTTTCTTTTGTTCCTCTTCACTCTCCCTTCCGCTGACGACTTTTCCGCGGTCTCGCATTCGCCAACCGCTCGCGCCATTTCAGTGCGGCGGCGAATGTTCGCCGGCTTGTCCCACTTCACCGCTGCTAACGGTTGTTTTCCGGAAGTTGGCTGAACTAGAGACTAGGTTGAACACAAAGCAGTTCCGAACAGTCAGTGTTGCCCGGTAACATGAATAACGGTCTCAAACTGCACTTGAAAGCGAAACTTGAGGCTAAACAGTGTTCATATAAGCGCCAGTTTTGAAAATAGGCAGTATAGGCATTTGCAAGCATTTAGGCAAAAACGCCAAACATAAGCATTTATAGGCACTCTAAAAACTCCATAAAAGCCATTCTTAACCTCTAATTCATGCTCATGTACCAAAGTGGCGCGATAGGAGCACAAGGAACAAAATAGTCATTTACTTAAAATCCGGTCTCTACTTATTACTACCCATAACCAACTAGTCCGAAGACAGACATTACTAAGCTCAATTTAAAAGCTCAGTTGAAAGGTTGCTCTTCACATGTCGTGTGCAATTTCGTGTGCAATAGTGCTTGCCAAAGGGCAACATAAACACGAAGCATGTCGATGATTTCGTCACGTTTACTCCTTGCGTTCCACTTTTTGCCTAGCAGCCGATCTTGGTATAGGCCTTTGAAATGACTAGGCAATCTTTTCCTTTTCTTTTCCGTCACCCTCCTGGTATTTTCTCCTTTCAGCATTGCACTAATGCTATGGCTTTGGTACGCGTCCTTTAGTAAACTGAGCCCATAAGCCCCTGAACTCACACAAGGGCATAAGACATCGCCATAAAGTATTACGGAAGCGTGTCCGATCTTCCGAACCATTTACCAGGCTCGTGGGCTGGTGTTCACTGTAGAAACCTTAGCAGCCGTCTATTCTCCAGACACATCTTTTACATGCAAGCATAATCCACCTTCCATCTTGCCTTCTTCTTGTAATCACATGGTATTTGGGACATTTTGATGTCTTTAGGCACCGCCTTTAGGTGACGCAGCCTACACCTTTAGCCATCTACAATAGGGGGTATGTATCGACGATCGCACAACAAGCCGGTTCCGATAAAAAGAAATAACACGGGTGAACATATCTCATAGTAATGTTATATCTAGGTGCATAAAAAACTATCTGTACAGACTCTATCCGCGGTAATTTGTGTGACCACCCTGCATGTATTGAAATCTGCCCTTAGATCCTGCCCATTCTTTATACATTAGAGATCGTGTATATAGGTGGTGTTTCTGTTTTGTTTTGTTTTTTCTGATTAAGGCGAAAGCCTTAGATGCCTCATCGAACGGATATTTGACCAGCGGCGGCGTCAGCACGAATGATGCGAAAAATCATCCACCATGCGACATCATAATTGTGAGATCACATAACATGACGTAGCATGATGACGCCATCACATGGCATCATCGCTTGGTGAAATGTGGGCCGATCACGGAGGCAGTGCAAAACCAGGTGAGATGCAGAAAAAAGCTTACAATGCCTCCGATCCCGGAGGCAATGCAAAACCACGTTAGACGTTGAAAGCTTTCGAAGAGGGGCGGGGGATGATCGATATATCGACTGAGAATAAAAAATTCACAGCATATCCACGGGGTAAATGATGGTGAGTGGGCGAAGCTCCGGAGGGAATCATCGGTAAAACCGCCAATCTTCCGTGTATCTCCCCAAGAATCATCATATAAAGAGTGAGAAACACCGTGTACATATTCCTCTTGCCGCCTTTCTCGTCCCGCCTCGGCCTCGCGCTCTCGTACGGCAGGGTCCTCGCGCCGTTGCCGATCCACCTCGGCCGTTGCCGATCGGGCGAGGTGGCTACATACTACTACTACTACTACAGAGGAGGGAACGACCCACACCCTAAGGAGGTTCGCCCCTAAAAAGATGAAGACTACTTTCCCTTTCGAGTCGTCTCAGGCGAATGCATGATGGACCCAGGGAGTTTTCTTTTACTCTTTGTTGTTTTTCTTGTTTTTTTGTGTGTTTTTCTTTCAGTAATGTGATATTGATGGGATAGCCGGCTCTAACGTGGCTACTTTCCATGTTGTTTTTTCATATATAAATCGAATGTACATAAATAAAAATGAATGTAGTGACACACGCGCCTAAATGCAGCTCGCAAAATGCGATAACATAAAACGCCATGGGACGTAACGTCATTGTCATTTAATCTCGCCCCGAAGGTTCTCTGCTCCGGCATTTGGCCGTTTGGTAAGACTATCCATTTGGAGCCCTCGCGCTAGGCGATTATATCGCATTGTCTTGCATTCTGCCACAGAGCTCCCATAGGAACGTTCCAACGGGGCAGCCACGTAATTCGGTTAGCCCCTATAGGACGGCCATTCGAGGAACACACGTTAGATGGCTGATCGCTTGCACAACAAGGCTCGATGGAAGGGAGGATCCAAATTTGATGGGCCATTCCGCATTCATGTTACAGCGCGGGTATAGTCGGCTGTCACAAATTGATCAGCAAATGTGCCGCGTAATTCATGCTGTGCTCCGTTTGGCCAAGCAGGATAGTGTGTAATGAGGCGAATAACGTCAAAGGCGTTTTTTTTCCCTTTTTTTTTCAAAAAACTGTATAGATTACCTAACCTTTCATGGATTTATAGAAGAAATGCCTTCCAACCTCTTCCTCCCGATCCACGCGCAGGTTCTATTTGTATAAGTGGAATATCGTTGCTAATAACTTTCGCTTACCTACACAACAGGTGTTCGTTTATTCAAGTGAAGGGTGTTATGAGTTACAGATTTCGGTGGCGGCGGCGTTGTGCTCGAAAAACCTGGCTCCGGAGAGTGCACAGACATTAGGCCCTCAAAAGGTGCGCTGGTCGCACGCGTGTTTGTATGCGCCGCTTTCCAATTAGTGCCGACCTCTCCATCGTGGACTTGTCGACGATCAGCCGTTTCCGATACGGCAGTATCGTCCTTTATGGATGTCGCGCGTCATTTCACGTCGTCCCATTTCACTGTTGCCTGGATACGAACGAACGCGTGACAGTCCTTGTTGCCTGTAGCAACTGAACTGTTGCGCTGCTATGCACGTGGATGACGGCCCAATTCCCGGCATGGAGAAGGAAACAGTTAGGTGGAAGCATTGCGCATTGAGAAAGAAAGAAAGAAAGAAAGAAAGAAAGAAAGAAAGAAAGAAAGAAAGAAAGAAAGAAAGAAAGAAAGAAAGAAAGAAAGAAAGAAAGAAAGAAAGAAAGAAAGAAAGAAAGAAAGAAAGAAAGAAAGAGAGAAAGAAAGAAAGAAAGAGGAACACACGCCAAGCTTGGCTTGTCCGCATTTTACCGTTAGTGGAAGGGCCCCTAATTTTATTTCAGTAGAGCTAATGTCTTGCTCTACACAGATTCTTAGGAAAACGTAGTTTTACAAATTTACTACGTCGTTACTTATCCGAAAGCTGTGTTTTTTTTTTCGAAGAACTACCTTCTAATCTATTACTCTACCGGCTATGTTTTCTTCTTTCAGTCTGGAATTCACAAAACTCCCCTAATTAATGAGCTTTTCATCTTTCCTAACTAAGCTCCGTGCTTTCTTCAGACAGATCAAATCGGCCCATTCTTATGCCACTCACGCGCTCTAGCAAACTACGCGCGGTAATCTTCAAACGGTGCATAGTTAAATCCGTGGCACACTTCCAGTCAATTCGTCTCCCACATCCGCGCGCGATGCTTCATTAATCCTACGAATACGGTACGTCCTGGCATAGCCGGCCACATATTCAGCACTCGAACGCCGGTATGTAAATACCCGACTAGCTAATTTGAATGAAACCGGAAACACTATTCACGGCACGCGCCGGCACAGTTGGCTTTTAGAATATACGATACGTGCAAGACCCTCTAAGTCGATAACAAATAAATCAATTTCCTGAAAATTTAGAGTGCGATGGATTAGGGGGATTACTGCGAAACGCCGATTAACCAGGAAACTCTAAGCCAATCCCAATCCTTTTCTCGGGCATGCTGCTAATCTTCAGTCCTCGCTTACCTTACGTTGATGACGATCTGAGCGCTACGCGACGGTATGTATTAAGTTAGAGCGTCGGAGTTGATTGCGAAGCCATGACACGACTCTTTATGATGTAGAAAAAATGATAAATAGCAAGAAAACTGGGTCATCCGTTGTGTTCTAAATAAACTGTTAGCAGGCAATAAAGTGAAGTGATTCCTTGATACACTGCACGATAGTACCGGTATCTGTTTAGAAAACATAAAACTGCGCCTACATACAGGACACAAGAAGAAAAAAGTGGACGGGACCAGCGCTGTTTCTTCCTATATAGAAAACGTAAAATCATCGCGAAGAGTTTAAACCTTTAACGTATTGTGGAAGTGCTCAGAGGTGACTTTATCTGAACGGTAGAAACAAAGGGAGCTAAGAAAGTTACAGGAAATGATTAAACATACTATTTCTTTTACTTTTGGGTTGCACGCTAGTAGAGGACGTGGCTAATCTCCTGGGATTTTTTGCTGGCTTTTCCCTTTTTTTTTCGAAAGATTACAGATTCAGATCTATACGTGATTACGGTAAAAGCGTGAAGGTTTATAGCGCGAGAGAATGCGTAACTTTGAAAACAACGTGTCCCAAAAGCCAGCCGCACTAACCTAATTGCTTTCGCCGCCGAGATATCGTTTGCGCCGCGGCGCCTCGCTTTCAGAAACATGGAAACGCCACTAAGTGTGTAATCATGCTTTTAGCGCCCACGCTGATAAAAACCCTTAGTCCATTCCTGGGCACAAAACAGACTCCACCCTGCAATTGACAAGCGTTCTTACGGGAAGTTAATACGAACACACACACGCACGCACGCACGCACGCACACACACACGCACGCACACACACACACACACACACACACAAACACACAGGCACAAACACAAACACACATTTTATGACACGAATTGCGCCTGTTAAGCAAAAGAATTTCGAGCATAATCAGTATAGCATAGCCGCACTTGCGCTTCCATTCCTCGTATGTTCATAACGAATCATAAGTAGAGGAACAGCGTCACACACACACACACACACACACACATATATATGAGGAAGGAAGTGTCACTGGATCCAGTAGAATCAATACTACAAAGTAGAGGACGTGCAAAAACGAAAAATTTTTACTTTTCCGTCGTTTCAGCCGGGGACCGGCCTTCATCTGCCCTGATGAAGGCCGGTCCCCGGCTGAAACGTCGGAAAAGTAAAAGGTTTTCGTTTTGCACGTCCTCTGCTTCGTAGTATATATATATATATATATATATATATATATATATATATATATATATATATATATATATATATATATGCGTGCGTGTGTGACGCTGTTTCTGTATTTATTATTCCGTTATGATGACTATATATACAAAATGCATGACTGTCTGCTCTGCCGGAGCCATTTAAGGGGATACGTACCATGAGGCCCAATTTCGGCAAATGCGTGTCCCATAACACCGATATCGATACGTCCGCGCAGAACGTCCAACAACAACAGACACACAAAAACACGGGGCATATACCACGTGAACGCCGCCTTTGCTCGGCCAGAAATTCATCATCCACTTCTGCTTGCAGACTAAAAACAGCGGTCACTCTCTGCAGCTCGCCTATAGTAAGCGCTGTCTTTTGCGTTCAGAGAACTTGCGCAGCAGAGGCCCAAGGCTAAACTGGAAAAGAAAAAAAAAACAGGGCAGCTGTGTGTTGTCGAGATGCTTATCAGACGAGCAAAAAATGGTTTTCCAAAACTGGAGCACGACCGAAAAAAGCTCTGCGATAAGCCAAATGTTCTCGCGTGAGCCGCAATTACCGTTTGGCAATTATCGATCCTGTGTGTAGCGTCCCTAGAACGTCTTCTTTGTCTTGGTAGCCTTGGTGCTTCTTGTTTCTTTTTTGCTAGCCGAAATATACTGCTTAAAAAACCAGTGCAGAATCATGACGTACACGAGAAAGAAGGACACCACGACAGCTACGCCATTATTGTCAACGTCGGGATTGTGCACTCTTTTGTACCGTTAGCTACACTGGCCTAGCCGAGCCAATTTCGCGCGCCTCCTCAAGAGCAGTGCTGCGCATGCGCGAGGATCAATGATGTCACGCAGCTGGCGCACCGGTACCGGCCCCTCCCGCGCATTCCGCCGGCGGTCTGCGCATTCCAGAAACAGTGACGTCGTAGCCGTGGCAGACACAATGGCGCCGGCGCGCGCGCAGCTATTCGCATTCGCTGTGCGGTCGCCGTCTGACCCTGCGCTGGAGCCGCTTGATAGCGCCTCTGACTGGCGTTTGCCAGTGTGGTATAGCCATGGAGAAGGAGAGCGCAAATGCTGCTCAAAGGCGCAGAAAAGCGGAGAAGCTTAACTCATCGGATCCCGAAGTAGTTGCCTGGCAATTAGCGGTTGAGCGTAGGAAGAATGAACAGAAGAAGGCTAAACATGCTGCCGAGACACGAAAAGCTAAGAATAATCAGCTGAACCTTTGCTGACGCTACGTATATCCTGGCATAGCCAAGCTAAGCCACTGCAACATTCTTTTTTCACAATGTCAAACGAACAGGCCCAGGTTTTCAATATCCCGGAACATACGTTGAACGCGAAATGTAACTGGAACGTTGCTCTGGCGACATTTCGTGTTGAACCATTTGGTCGCGGAATCGAATCCAGGCGACGACGGCCGAATTTTGATGGAGGCGAGATGCCTGAGGCCCGTATACTTAGCTTTAGGCGCGTTGAAGAACACCAGATGGTCGAAATTTCCGGAGCCCTTCCCTACGGTGTCTTTCATAATCGCATCGGGATCTTAGGACGTAAAACCTCAAATTATTATTAATTATTATTAATCAAACTATTTACCGCCCAGCATTTCCCCTGCCTCGTTTCACGGTGTCATGTCTTCTATTGAACTTGTGATATCTTCTCATAGTGGGCACAGAATTATTGTTCTTGGGGATTTCAATGCGCCTGGAATTGACTGGAGCACGCTTACCTTTTCTCATTACAATCATTTCACAGAGAAAAAGTGCAGCTTGCTCTTGGACTTTCTGGCGTTTAATTCCCTAGTGCAACATAATTCAGTCGTCAATTCCAGTGGCAACGTCTTAGACCTGTGTGTGTCAAACGATCAACCCCTTGAAGTTTCCCGCTCCAACATCTCTCTTGTACGTCCGGACAAATTCCACCCACCACTTAACGTAAGATTATCTGCATCAGCCGAAACAACGAGCTACAGCAGTTACGTAAACAAATCTCCAAGATTTGCGTTCAAGCGAGGTGATTACACGGGCCTCTATCATCACTTGTCCACCGTTGAGTGGTCACAGGTTACTGACAAACCTAATGTTGATGACCAGGTTCATCGGTTTACGGAGCTTGTACTGAGCAGCATGCTTAATTTTATTCCCCAGTATACACCTAAACAACGTAAATATCCCCACTGGTTCTCATCTGAACTTATAAGTGCACTGAAGCATAAAGATCACGCACACAGGAAATCTAAATGTTCTCCATCCAGCGAGTGGAAGGAAGAGTTTTTTTCGAACTCTCTCTAAACGCCTATATAAACGGGATCATAGTTCGTACATTGAATTCTTAGAAAAAAGCGCCTCTGACAGGCCGGCTGAGTTTTGGAAGTATGTACGTAAACGGTCTAGCAAAAGCGGAGAGTCCTTCAGACTACTAGACTCAAATGGGGTAGAAGTGCATGCCGTCGCTGACTGTTTTGCCACACATTTCTCATCCGTTTATAAGGCCTCAGACTCCAGCACTGATATCAGACAACAGCCCAAGGCAGTTAGCTCATCCAGTGCTTTGTCGCTGGATGAAAATCTTATCAGCGAATGCATTAAGCGCTTAAAACCATCCTTATCATGTGGCCCAGATGGCATCCCCTCCGCCATACTAAAAGCATATGGTACTATATTTGTCCCAGTACTGACTACAATATTTAATAACTGCCTGGACACTTCCACATTTCCTAGCATGTGGAAAACTGCTCGTGTTTTCCCAGTATTTAAGTCGGGCTCTAAGACAGATGTTTCTAATTATCGCCCGATTTCTCTACTATGTGCCACATCAAAGATCTTCGAACTGGCTCTTCACAAAATATTGTCTTTTAGTGTGAAAAACTCATTGATTCCAAATCAACATGGTTTTCTTGCTGGCCGCTCAACTACCACAAATCTTGCTAGTTTCATGACGCAGATCTCCACACCTATTTCTCAGAGAGGACAGGTTGACGTAATCTACTGTGACCTGAGCAAGGCTTTTGACGTAGTCAGCCACACACTGATTATGGTTAAACTTGCGAACTTTGACGTTGACTTGTCGATTGTGAATCTCTTGCACAGCTATCTGCTCAATAGATTTTGTTATGTTGCCGTAAATGGCCAAACCTCTTCTTTGTATAAAGTGACTAGTGGGGTCCTTCAAGGGTCGGTATTAGGCCCACTCCTATTTTTAATTTACGTTAATAATGTTTCTTTTGCCATTCGTAATTCTTCTTTCCTCTTGTATGCCGATGACATCAAGATATTTAAGGAAATTCATTCAGTTAACGACTGTCGCTTGCTGCAGTCAGATTTGTGTTCTTTTTCCGAATGGTGCAACGGCAATAACCTTTCTCTAAATACCTCAAAGACAAAATTCATGTCTATCACTCGCAAAACATCTAGCGTGTCATTTCAATACTTTGTCAATTCTGTGCCGTTATGCAAGGTTTATGAAATCAGTGATCTTGGTGTTGTTGTTGACAGCGCGTTAAACTTTTCTTCTCACGTTAAGCGTGCTGCTATGCGGGGCCTTCGTTCTCTCGGATGTGTTTGTAGAATATCTCGAGAATTCAGGTCTCCCATGGCCCTACACAAATTGTACACGGCAATATGTCTTCCGCAACTTGAGTATGCGTCCGTGATATGGAATGGCATTGCTCAATCCAGCGGTAACACCATTGAACGAGTCCAGAAAAAATTCCTTAGCATATATAACCATCGCTTTGCTAATAATGACTCTGGATCTCGTTCAAATACTGCTGAATCATTATCACTGCCATCACTTCACTGCCGACGAAATCGTTCTGATCTCTTATTTCTCTACAAGCTAGTCCACGGTATCATATCCTGTCCTGTACTTCTCAATTGTGTTAATTTTCGGATTCCGCGTAAGTTAACCAGAGAGAACAGACCGTTTCATGTACCCGCCTGCTTCTTCCAACACTCTACCGTTCACAGAATACAAAGTCTTTATAATATTAACTTTCTTGATCTTGACGTTTTTCATAGTCCACAATCATTGTTTTTATCCGAGCTTTGCACTGTTTTGACATAGTATGGCACAATGTACAAAGTCTTCCCTTCTCCGTCTTTCCGCATAGTTGTATATGTGCAATCTAATTTTTTATTCCCCTTCAATATTTCTCATATTGTCTTATTTTACTCCTCCCCTTTTGTGTTCATTTCTCTTTGTCTACGTGTTTTTGCTCTTTTTATTTCTGAAGACTGTCTGTATTGTATTGTTTATTTTTATTGATTTTTTTTTGCGTGCGCCTGCACAAAGACCTCACGGTTGTTCCTGGGCACGTTAAATAAATGATTGATTGATTGATTGATTGATTATTATTATTATTATTATTATTATTATTATTATTATTATTATTATTATTATATGTTCAACGATATCGCGTCACATCAAGACTCCTTCGTCCCCAGTACTTCCATCTTGTTAGAAAATCTATCTATAGGAGTTTCTCCATCTTCGTGAGTTCCACTTGAAACCTAACTCAGCTTTTGGAATTCAATGCGCTATGTCTCACTATAGGTTTAAACTCAGGTATTCAATTGCCGCATTTAACTACAGTCGAGAGTGCAGTATTTAACTACAACCTAAGTGTTCAGCTACGAGTGAGGTGGTACAGGCAAATTAAAGAGTACCGCGAACGAGTGGGCAGAGGTCCCAATGTCGAGATATTGACCGACGCTTTCGGAATGCCAAGCAGCTCAACGTGACCTCAGGAGGTTATGAATGCGATATTTCTTATAAACGCGTAATTAGATCGCAGATGGAGGATCTCTTCTCGCGCCATTCAGGGACCGCAGGGCCTAATTAGAAGATCAATTATTGCGGAGGGAATCCGGCGCGGTCTCTTTTAAACTCAAAGGCTCATAAAGACGAAGCCAATTACAGAGCACGCGCTATTCGCCTTTAGGATGAACTTCTTTGCCTTTAAACAATTTATGCTGTTGGCTTGTTACAGAGTATGAAAATTCGCTCCCGGAAATGTTTTCCTGATTTCCAGAGACTAATTTTCTTTGACTTGGAAATTCAATAACGCCTTACCCCCGTATTCAGAAACGCTCCTTCACTTGAACTTGACTTGCAACCGCCTTGGGCAGCGCGTTCGAAACGCGTTTGTGCTGCCTTGGCACAGCCTAAAGGCAGCGCGTTCGAAACGCGTTGAAGGCGGTGGCAAGTCAAGTTCAAGTGAAGGAGCGTTTCTGAATACGGGGGTTAGACGCCAGCCTAGTGCCCCCACGTCCACGTGAGAGGAACCTATAATCAAAGAAGGCGAAGATAATTAACGTAGGAATACGATGTAATTGGTCGTTCAAGGTTCGCACTGCCGTACAGCCACGGGCGTATGGCAGCGCGAAAGGAAGACTTACAAAGAGCGCGCACGGTTAGCACAATCGCTGTCTTGACATATAAAGTTACAATAAGCATGAAATTTGCAGTGAGAATATTGCTTACTCTTCCTTGCTTACATAGTACATGGTATGTGGAATGCCTAAGAGCATATGAGAAAGACGTAGAGCAAAAGCAAGAAATCACGACTTGTTGAAACATTTGCTCTCCGTGCGTGTATGAACGTCGTTCAAGAAGTCTGCCTAATTCGGCAAACCATATTGACGTTCCGAATTCTTGAAATTCCACGCACGCGCATGACATCTGCCTTCGGTGTAAACTTGGTGTGTTTTACGAAACATTTGTTTCGTAAAACGCACCAGTAACTTTACTAATTGCCATACAGGTGTGGTGTATAATGTTCGTTTTAGCTGCGACCATTTCTACGTAGGACAGACGGGTCGCTGTGTTAAAATGAGATTGTTGAAACATAAGAGATCGCTAACCGGAGGCTCACCATCTATTCTATCTTTACATTGTCGAGACTACAAGTGCACGTCAGAATTCCATGAATGCGCAGTTTTATACAGGCGCATGAATGAAGGAACGCGTCTAATGGTTGAGGCCTGACATATTGATAATAGTGGTAGCGCATGCGTGAGCCAACCGCCCAATAATATCCATAAGGAAGAAGTTAAATGCATGAACAGTTATCTCTTACGTAGACGACCACGCATGCCGGATTGATAGGTGTCACCTATGCACTGGGGATGCGCAGTTAAGTTTTTTTGTGTACCCCTCTTATTTTTCTTCACTGTGCGTTTTTTGCAGTTGTTAGTTGGCGTTAATGAAGTCTTGACTTCTTTCTTGTGTACCTGTTAGCACGTCCAGTCTTTTAACGTGTCTCCCTTTGTAACTGTCTTCTTGAACAAATATCTGAAACTTTTTATCTATGACTTCGTAATGATGAACAATCCGTAATCTGCAGCCTCTAACAACCACAATAGGGAATGCACAGAAGCGCCTGGGTGCGCCTGCGCAGGAAGTAACATCAAGAAATCGTTGTAAGTCAAGTTTGTTTCAAAAACGTGAACTTGACTCTACACGAAACTTACGTGTTCTGTCTCTCATTAACTGACTCACAAATATGTACAGATGTTCGCCATGATACTCGCCGTATCCGTGAGCAGTCTGGAATTCGTGTTTGAGTTGAAGTTAATTTAAATTTAGTTCCCAGAAAGACGCACAGCATCACGTTACTATGGATTCATACATAAAGAGCCATGCACATATCCATATTATGCAAATGTGTGCACTTGCCGATGTTTTTGACGATAAAGACGAAGAAACGTAGACGAGGCAGAGTGAATCGCACACATATCAAAGTACGAATGCCTACCAAGTAACTCAAGCTTCTATTTTAAAACATATATGTGTGCACAATTCACATGGTAGTTATTTTAACAGCGAAGCTGTTAACGCTGGCAGTAAGACGTCCGTTAACAGAAAACCCCTGCTGCGCCGTTCCCATACCAACCGCACAGCTGCGCGCCAAATGAGTCAAAAATAGTGAAGGCGCCGACGCGCCAAGGAGCCGCCGCCGCCGAGCCGTCGCCATAGCAACCACCACAGTTTCTTACACCGCGGGTCATGGACAGCGATTTCAACACATTAAGGGTGGCAAGCTTTGCGCGTATTGCCGATCCGCACGTCGCCGCCTCTTGGCTGCCGCTCCTTCGGCCGAGCACGCGGGCTCCAATCGCCGCCGGCGTTGTGATTCCAGTGCTGCAGCACGACGAGCAGAGGACCAACAAGCTTCGCTGTGCCAAGCTTTGCGCAACTTAGTGCAATCCTCCGGCATTTTTTTAGATGCGAAGCAGCTCTTTGACTAGCCTGTGTAACGCTGTCCCTCCGTCCGCACAAACGCGAGGCAACGCGCTTCCCTCGGCGCAGGTGTTGGAGCGGTGCCAAGTAGGTCACGCCGCAGCTGGGCGTTGACGTCACGCTTCCTTCGCACGCTTCCCTCGCAGGTGCGCGCGTACGTCACTCTCTCCCTCATTCGCCGGAGCTCCCGCAGCTGCCGGCTCCAACGCCCGCTCGCCTCCCGTGTCTGCGTTTCAAACAAACGTTTACACCAGTAAACGCTACACCGAGTTTCGCTTCAAACGAATCTTCCAGCGCTCACCACAGCACCCGCGTTAGCGCCGTTCAACCCGTGACGCCACCCGTGCGCAACGCTGTTGCTTCGCATCTCATCAGGGTTCCCTTCGGGGAGATGGTCCAATTTTTTTCCATTGGCGAAAGCAAGCGGTATTTTGAATCACAATTATATTTGGACATTTGTTGCGGGTACTTGTAATGACGTTTGCGCTTGAAAGGAGCCTGAAGATAAAGGTAGCTTTTCTCATATCAGTAGATTACTCTTTCACAGCTCCAAAATCACCACGCTTTCCGCGAGAAGACGTGCAAAAAGAAAATACGGGTGGCGACGCCACCTTGAAGTTACCGCACCAAACATCGTGACGTCATAGATTTCAACGACGACTGCTAGGTCCTACGTGGTTCTTAATCAGTCTAAATGAGGTACATTGTCCTCTGAGGAGGCCGTACACTTAACATAGCAAGTTTCGGGAAATTTCCTTGAGGCAATGTCGCCAAAATAAGAAAAACGCAATTTGAAACTCGCGACGCCACGCGCGGAAAATTCCGGCGCGAAATCGAAAAACGAAATACGACCTCAGTCTTATCCTCCATTAAGAAACCTATGATGGTGAAATTAACAACATTGGAATTGACAAAGTACAATTTATCCATATAAACCGATTCATTGTTTCACATTTCTGTCCCTGTAACGAGAAGATATTTGCTTCGTTTTGCATGAACAGACAGACTGTTCCACAAACCACAGTCAACTCTACGCAAACCTTAATGGACCCTAAAAGCCAGTCATATGGAGCCGTAGCTTCCCGCTCAGATAAACAACAAGAACAAACGACGGTGTCTTGTTCGCGTCCATATCTAACTAACGTCTCGAAATATGTCAGGGGAAGCACGCACTCTCAATAATTGCTGCTTCGCCGCTATATTATGCGGGGATCATTCATATTGGTGTACGCGGTCGAAGATGGCACACGCGCTGCACAGACAAACGCACCGCACTGTCTGGTCGCTACGCATTCTTCTCCAAATAACGGATCCTTCGGCAAACATTCGCTCGCTTGAGAGCTAGCCCATATACGTAGATAGAAAACGCTGAGCAATGTCCCTAGGGCCGAATGCCGTCGCTGGACATACGTACTTAATGACGCTCTGTGATCATCCAGATACGTTGTGATCCCCGACTATGCGTCGCGATAAGGATGGCAATGGAGGAGCACGCATTAACACATAAACACACTTAGGGACTCTGGCTTTGTCGCGTAAACACACTTAGTGTCTCTGCTCCGGGTTCGTTTTTTTTATGTACATGTTGGACATCTTTCGCGGCAGCGTCTCCGTAGCTCTCGCAAAGCAGTTGCGAGTCTTCTTCAGCGTGTAGACGCCTGTTTTGATATCGCCTCGTCGTTTGTACAACCCAGCACGTGCGCGATAGCATCTCGTAGCATCTCGTGGGTCTCGCGAAGCTTACTATTTCTTATTTATTAAGCCATTTGTTCTTATTAAGTTATTTATTAAGACTGCGTGTAGCAGCTTGTATTCACATCGTCTCGTCGTTTGTGCAACGTAGCACCTTGCTTGTTTTAGAAAGCGAGATTTGTAGTCGCCCTTGCCGCTTATAGCATTAATGAGGACTAACAGACAATCAAGCCAAGGAAAGTACAGAGGGTGTTATTTGTAACACCCCTACTCTCTAATGAACGGACTGGGACCTGAGGGTCTCACAAGTAAATAAATTTTTAAAAAACATGGCTGATCCCTCTGTCATAGGAATCGGTATCACACGAAAGTGAGACATGTCTTCACAGACGTCGTCCAGCGTTTGTTGGGCATTCTTTCACCCAACGGCGAAGGAATGAATGTTATAGCACCAAATTGTAATGTCACGCGAAGAACGGCAAGCAGCTCGAAACTTGCAACGCGCTGCTCAAGCAGAAAGGACGCACGGAGCGAACGTACATAGGATGCGCGCGAACTGTCACAGTTGTAACTTATTTCTGTGTGAGCAGCACGCTCCTTTCGCAAAAGCGGCCGCTGCAGTGAGCGAAGTGACCTTCGTGCTCCAAACGCAAACTTGCGGTGAGAGCACAAGACGTACAAATCACCGCCATCAAGAGATAAGCACGCGCACGAGTGACCACGCCCTGTAGAGGCGCGCACTCATCGCGACGCGTGGGGCGTCGATCTTTAAAGCGCGTAGGGAGCCTTCATGTGCGCGCCTCCGTGCCTCCGTCGACGGAGGCACGGATTCGCGCACATGAAGGCTCCCTACGCTCTTCGAGCCCTTCGCGTCATCTCGCTAGTGATAACGAAAACACACTGATGTACCACCGATCTCTGAGTACCGCCACCGGCAAATGGTGTATACAAATAGCTCGCCGTTAGAATGGCGACGAAAGTGCCGTCTGTGGCCTAATCGTTTCGCGCCGCGCGCTGCGGAGCGAGGGGTCAAGTTCGACTGCCGGTAACGGAACTTTTTCTTCTAGTTTTTTTATTTGCCATCTGTTAGTCTTTATGTTTTACTACGTCATATCCGTGACGGAAATACGCCAGTGGAGCCGTGGTGGACCCCGGCGTAAAACACTTTCGTGTTAATAGGTAAATAAATAAATAAATTATGGCAGCTTCGCCCTATTGGTGCCAAGCCTGAAGGAGGAGCGCAGCTGGGTGGCCTCTGCATGTTTCTCTTTGTTTTTTCTTCCTGTCTTCTCTTTTTTTATCTTTCTCTCCGTTTCTTGTTTTCTTTTTTTGTATCTCTTCCTATTTCTTTCTTTCTCTATATATATCTTTCTCTCTTTTCCCATCTTTATTCCTATCTTGATTTCTCTTTCTTCCCTTTCTTTCTCTGTCTCTTTCTCTGTATCTCTTTATTTCTCTCCTGTTCTTTTTTTGCTGTCTGTTTCTATCTCTTTCTATCTCTGCCTATGTTTTTCTCTGTCTTTCTACCTTTTTATGTCTTTATTCCCCTTATTTATCTCTATTTTTCACTTGCTCCGATACTCTCTCTCTATCTCTATTTTCTCTTTCTTTCTATATCTTCCGTTATCTCTTTCTTTATATCTCTGTCTCTGTCACATGTTTCATGTGCTCCCCTTCGACGACATAAGTTTTAGTTCAACGCTCGTCCCTGCTGTACTCAGTAGTGGCTCATGCCCAAATGTGGGTTTTTTTGCAACACCCGACAAACTACGGCGAGCTACCACAGCTTCGCTTTTAATAAATAAATAAATAAATAAATAAATAAATAAATAAATAAATAAATACATAAAAGTGTTCGACCGGGTGTGCTCAGAAGATAAAGAAGAGTTCCAGTTGGCGCTCGTGCCACTAAAAATTAGGAATGCCCCCTTGGTAAAGTGATGGTAAGAGTGTATACGTAATGCTGCGGTTGGTTTTCGTTTTTTTTTTTTTACAGCGAAAGCTGTTATGAGAACACAACAACGGCCGTTTTTGGAGCCGTAGTCGTCCGCCGCCGCCACCGACGGTGTCCGTAACCGCTATGGCACGAAATAAGAAAAAAATATCCAGGATGGAATGGCGTTCGAACCTGGGCCCTCTGCGTGGAAGCCCAGTATTCTACCGCAGAGCCATGCCGGGTTTTTTTTTCTTTATTGCAGTCTTAATACATTGTATACATATACACGTGCCACACATAACCCACCAGCATGCGTGTGGCTGGCTGGATCCACTTATGCATTTTTAACTGTTTCAATGTATCTAAATACACAAATCATTTCATCACTTGCCCCTCGGTGCTCCAGCACTTCTCTGAGCTTTGGGATCTGTTCAACAAAATAGGCGTTAACCGATCGCGCTTGGGGCACACAAAATACAATTCACTCCCCACGGCACAAACATGCCTCGTTGTTAGAGCCATGTTTTCACTGGTAGTGTGCGCGTGTGAAGTTTAAAGAAAAACGTTTTAACACCAGGTGAGAACCATGCCGGTGCTTGAAACGCCTTCGCAAAAAGACCTTATGCAGGCTTCGTTTCGGGAAGGAACCACATTAACATATCTAATGTAGCGTGGTAGAAAAGTAAAATAACAACTAGGCGTCACACAACGCGAATTCTGTAACCAGGCGGCACAGAATGCGAATTGTGTGACTAGTAAGTAGTTCGTTTAAAGCTTCCAACCCATTACAAAGGGATCAGCCATATTTCTTCATCGTCTTTCAACCAATTACAAAGGGCTCAGCCATATTTCTTCATTCTGTAACCAGGCGACACAGAATGCGAATGGCGTGACTAGTAGGTCGTTTAAAGCTTCCAACCCATTACAAAGGGCTCAGCCATATTTCTTCATCATCATCATCCGCCGCATCAACAAAGTGTAGTACATCACTTAATGCCTTACAGATTTGTAGCGGGTACCTCGCTTCTGCGCAGAATGACGAATAACGGCGTAGCGGGTGCTTCCCAACTACACAAAAATTATGATTTATGGCGTAGTAGGTACCTTGCAGGTGTACTTCTATTAGTAGCCCCAAGAGAGTTTACAGCGCGCTTTAGAAATGCTGCTCTTCCAGCTTTCGCTGTGACTGTGCTTCGGTTCCCGCGCAGGCCTGGCGTTTTCTTTTTTTTTTCTCTCTTCTCATTTCATTTCTGTTTCACCTTAAGTTTTTGTCTTTACTTTTGGAGGCCATCCAATATCACGGATGGAGGAGTCAACGAAGGTTTTTACGGACTTATCGCTCATAATCAGGCACTAAGCGACAGTTGAGCCCAAAGGGCGAATCATTCCCAGAACTACCAAGGGCTGCGCTTAAATTTCGGGGACAGCGTTTTAATTAAACGGTTACAACATTCTGGCGCAAGGTGGCGCGTAAGTAAACCGCTGCTGCACGGAAGCTTCAGCGCCCCGGCAGCTACAAGGCGTCTAACAAAAGCTGGCGTGATGACGAACAGGACGTGTTTTTCAACAGGTGTTGCTCAGTAAATTTTTATATTACTTTCGCTGCTCAGTGCTGTCAAGTTGTGATTTTTTTATCATTGGAATGATGAATAGAAGAGGTTGGTGCCTTTATGGCGGCACCAGCTACTCCTTGGCGCAATAATAATAATAATAATAATAATAATAATAATAATAATAATAATAATAATAATAATAATAATAATAATAATAATAATAATCAATCAATCAATCAAACGTTTATTTAATGTGCCCAGGAACAACCGTAAGGTCTTTGTACTGGCGCACGAAAAAAAAACAAGAAAAAACAAAAAAACAGGAAACATTCATAATAAAATATCAGGGATAAAAAAACGTAACAAAACTGCACATATACAACTATGCGCAGGCAGAAAAAAATATATCAACAGTGTACAAGGCTATGTAAGTACAGGGCAAAGCTCGGAGCAGAACAACGACTGGGAGCTGTGAAAAACATCGAGCTCCAAAAAGTAAGCATTGTAAAGACGTTGTATCCTGCCAATGGTCGAATGTTCACAGAGGCAGGCGGTTACATGAAAAGGTCTATTCTCTCTGGTCAGCTTACGTGGAATTCGGAAATTAAGACAATTGAGCAGTACAGGGCAGGATATGATACCATGCACAAGCTTGTAAAGAAATAACAGATCAGCGCGATTTCGTCGGCAGCAAAGTGATGGCAATGATAATAATCCAGCAGCGTTAGAACGAGATCCATAGTCATTTCTAGCGAAACGATGGTTGTAAATGCTTAGGAATTTTTTCTGGACTCGCTCAATGGCGTTGCTGCTGGAATTAGGAATGCCATTCCAGATCACAGATGAATACTCTAGTTGAGGAAGACATAGCGCGGTGTACAATTTTCGGAAGGGCACAGGAGAACGGAATTCTCTAGACATTCTGCAAACACAGCCTAGGGTGCGAAGACCCCGCAAAGCAACACGCTTAGCGTGAGCAGAAAAGTGTAAGGTGCTATCAAAAAGAACACCTAGGTCATTGACCTCACATACCTTACACAACGACACAGAATTGACAGAATATAAAAATGGCACACTAGATGTTTTAGGGGCGAAGCTCCTTAAGGCGGCACCCGTTCGTCCCTCGTAGTCGTCGTCATCGTAGTAGTCCGTAACAAGTCTTACGCTTTGACCTCCAAGGTGGTGCCGGCGGGAGATTTCTCCTGTGCGTTGTTGAACAATAAAAAATTCGCAGCGTGCGCGTTAACTAAAAGCCGAATTCTTCTGTCTCTCATTCCCCATTAGCAGCCATTGGCATGTTCCAGTAGGAAACGTTAGTAGAAGTAGAAGTGTAAGTGTTAGCTAAAAGCCGACTTCTTCTGTCTCTCATTCCCATTAGCAGCCATTGTTTACCTCCAAGGTAGTGCCTGGTGAGATTTCTCCTGTGCGTGATTAAACAATAAAAATTTTGTTCAAAACGCCGTTGATTGATGAAATAAACCAACGAAAGACGCCAGATGTTTTGTAAAAGCAGAACGAAAGAACGCCAGATGTTTTTCTTAAAGTGTAGTAGCAGTAGTTGTATGTAGCCACCTCGCCCGATCGTCAACGGGCGAGGTGGACCGGCAACGGCGCGAGGACCCTGCCGTACGAGAGTTAAATCACACTAAAAGACATACTTTGCGGGCGATACACTCTAGTGAGCTTTCAACTTTTCGTCTTAATGTACATGATAAAGAAATTATTTCTACGAAAAACGCAAGGCACACCTTGAGCAATATTGTCACGTGGTCGTGACGTCGACGAAGACAGCAGTCGGCGTTTGCAGGATGAAACTGTTTATTTGGCCAAACTTGTGGCCGGAAAATGAGAACTAGAACTACAGCAATACACGCTGTACAATGATAGCGGCGAACAGGGCGTCGTCCGTCGATCAACTGACAAGCAGTCAAGCGCGTCGGCTTTTATACAGGCGCTATCGAACTTTCCAGCGATATCGCTGCTGGCGGCGTAATCTCTAGACAAAGCTGGAACATTCGCGTGCGGGGCGCAATCTTAACAAACCGATCTACTACAATCGCGACGCTTCTAGAACACTAGTTCGCTGACAGCGTCGAGCGTTGATAACCGTCCCTGCCGGTCAAACCCGAATACATCAAAACAAGACAAGAAGTGGGCGTGGAATTGCCCCCCTCTGAAAAAGCATCGTCCCGATGCTTGTGAAAGAACATAGAAGAGAAAAAAAACAAGTGCATACACAAATAAGTTACAATAACAAAGGAAACAAAATAGAGTCCCCAGGCTCGCTAACGCGCAAAATACGGCTTAAGGCGCACGACATGGACGACTTCAGGTCGCGCACGGCGCCGCTGAGAGGTCGTAATGCCGTCAGGAACAACCTCATAGTCGAGTGCGCCGAGGCGTCGAAGTACCCTGTACGGTCCGAAGTATCGTCGAAGAAGCTTCTCACTAAGTCCTCGTCGGCGTATTGGCGTCCATACCCATACACGGTCACCGGGTTGGTATTCCATGTGGCGTCGTCGAAGGTTGTAGCGGCGGCTGTCAGTCGTCTGCTGGTTCTTGATCCGTAGGCGGGCGAGCTGTCGTGCTTCTTCGGCGCGCTGTAGGTAGGTGGTCACGTCGATGTTTTCCTCGTCGGTCACGTTTGGTAGCATGGCGTCGAGCGTCGTTGCCGGGCTCCGTCCGTAGACCAACTTGTACGGCGTCATCTGCGTCGTTTCCTGTACGGCCGTGTTGTACGCGAAGGTCACGTACGGAAGGATGGCGTCCCACGTCTTGTGTTCGACGTCGATGTACATGGCCAGCATGTCGGCGATGGTCTTATTTAGACGCTCGGTGAGGCCGTTGGTCTGTGGGTGGTACGCGGTGGTGCGGCGGTGGCTTGTGTGGCTGTATTCCAGGATCGCCTGAGTTAGGTCAGCCGTAAACGCCGTACCTCTGTCGGTGATGAGAACCTCCGGGGCGCCGTGTCGAAGGACGATGCTCTCAACGAAGAACTTTGCTACCTCAGCGGCACTGCCTTTGGGCAGGGCTTTTGTTTCGGCGTAGCGGGTGAGGTAGTCGGTAGCCACGACGATCCATTTATTTCCGCAAGTCGACGTTGGGAACGGCCCCAGGAGGTCCATCCCTATCTGCTGGAATGGTCGCCGAGGAGGCTCGATCGGCTGAAGGAAGCCTGCTGGTCTTGTGGGCGGTGTCTTCCGTCGCTGACAGTCTCGGCACGTCCTTACGTAGCGAGTGACGTCGGCTGCAAGGCGCGGCCAGTAGTACTTTTCCTGTACTCGTGCGAGCGTTCGGGAAAGTCCGAGGTGTCCAGCCGTCGGGTCGTCGTGCAGGGCATGCAGAATTTCTGGTCGCAGTCCCGAAGGTACAACGATAAGGTAGCTGGCTCGGGCCGGAGAGAAGTTCTTCTTTACGAGGACGTTGTTTTTCAGGGAAAATGATGCCAATCCTCGCCTGAATACTTTTGGGACAGCGATGGTCCTGCCCTCCAGGTAATCCACTAGACCCTTCAGTTCCGGGTCGGCTCGCTGTCGTTCGGCGAAGTCTTCGGCACTTATGGCTCCCAAGAAGCTGTCATCATCCTGGTCGTCGGGCGGTGGTGGGTCGACGGGGGCACGAGACAAGCAGTCGGCGTCGGAGTGTTTCCTTCCGGACTTGTACAGGCGCTATCGAACTTTCCAGCGATATCGCTGCTGGCGGCGTAATCTCTAGACAAAGCTGGAACATTCGCGTGCGGGGCGCAATCTTAACAAACCGATCTACTACAATCGCGACGCTTCTAGAACACTAGTTCGCTGACAGCGTCGAGCGTTGATAACCGTCCCTGCCGGTCAAACCCGAATACATCAAAACAAGACAAGAAGTGGGCGTGGCAATATATTTGGTTTTGGGACGCTAAATGGAACCATGAGGCGATGCGAAGCCGGAGCACTTGCACGATCGCGTTCCGTTGGCTTTCGTTGGGCATGCTACCGACCTCGCGTCGTGGAACGCGCGTCCTGTCTTCCATCTAGCCTTGCCTTTAATTCGCACAGGGCGAGCGGGGAATGCGATCGCTCTTGGCGCTCTTTCGCTCGGGAGCGGACTTCTTCCTTGCATTTCACCGATCACAAGTGATAATGAAGGGACCAAGGTATATGTAAACTGGTAGCGTAACTTCCGTAGAAGCCCACGTGTCAAGCCGGTGGCTAGTTGTTGCAACAGTCGCCATCTATGTGAGGAGGGGACAAACAGAATTAAAAAAAAATAAAAAGATGACGTCACAACCGGAAGCGGAAATGACGTCACGTTTTAACGCGATGGGCGCGACATTATGAAAATTTTTGACAGGGCGCCGCTTCTTACTTTTTTTTTTTATAGCCGCACGTTCTTTTTCTTATCACTGTGACGGCTCCATAATGGAAGCCTGCAAGATAACGGGAAGACGAAAAAGACAGATTTGATAAATAAGGTGTATTTTATTGGCGAAATATTGCAGTTGAACAGGATATTACCCCAAAATATATAACACAGAAATCAGAAGTAGCGTAACAATTCAACGTGCACACTGTGATGGTGTAATGTGGGCCCAGGATCCGAAATAATTCAACCGGCAGTCAGGTGATTCTGTACACACAACAAAGACTTTAACACAACCGATAACTCTGACGATTCACACACAACACACAACAGCATTCCTTATTTACATCCTTAACGTCCTACGCGCCTCGCACACAAACTGTCCTACTCGCCGTTATGAACTGTTGCCGCTGCGGCGAGGTCGGTCGTAACCGGTACTCCTTGGGCAGTCAACAGTCACGCTGCCTTGACCGTGGCGAGGTGGTAGTGGTGGTGATGATGGCACTGCAGGCCGGTAGATCACCAGGCCACTGCAGCGCAGGTTAGCTGCCCGTCGCCAACATGAGCCGCGGCTACCTCGTGACACCACTCGGGCCCCAGGACCTCAGGCCAGGAACAGACTAGGCTGCCGGTCTCTGTGTCAGCACCGGGCACAGAGCGGGAATCAGGCAGGTCCACATGGCTGCCGGACGCCTGGTTAAGCGATGTCGCGACCCGAACCGCCGACCAGCGGCTGCCGTTCCAACCGTGTCGCGCTCCAACTCCTCGAGCCGCACGCCCCGCTCGCGCTTCCTTTTCGTCGTCTTCCCCTCCAAGGCGTACCGCAGAGCAGAACTGTCGTTCCCTCTTCGCCCCGTCACGGGCCACACAATCCACATCATCACACACACAAACCTTGCACACGTGTTGCTCTTGCATTCCTAGACAGCGCAGCGTTTCTTCGCGTAGTGTGGCGGACTCATCGTCCCGAAGGGCGACAGCAGGCCGGCCGTGCGCTGGCAAAACACAGTCACTGAAACGGTTCCCGACGGCTGCGATGGGCTATATTACCTTCTGCCAAGTACCACGACTAGAAAACAACGGTTATGCGAGGAAATATCTACGGACGACAGGCACAAACCTACTGCGCAAAAACGAGCGACGCCATTTGCATCTCAAAATGGGCAAAACCGTTGGCCCATGTTACCAGACTGCCTGCATGTGCCCGCTGTTTCTGAAAATAAACGAAAAAAAATGGCCACTCAACCACATACCCAAGACTAAAGTTTGATTAAAGTAATCTACTAATTTAATTCGTGACAAATAAATTTAAAACTAATGAAAATAAACGCTTAATTAATTTTTTGTTTTCATTATTTTTCCCCCCCTCACCTAGTAGCGCTTTAATCGTCACGCGGGTGTTGATGTTTGTCGCAATAGGTTTCCGACCACTTTTCGTTCCGACTTTCGCGACCTATTTAGATTGACCTTGAAGGGACCACGTAAACCAACAGTACAATAAAAGTTTGATGTTTAATGTATACACGATGTTTCACACTCTTTATATTATGTACTGGGCGCATTTCACGGAAGAGTTTCACGGTTTACAGATGATTCCCTCCGTAGCTTCGCCCCACTCATCATCATTCACCCCGTGGATATGCTGTGATTTTTTTCGAGTGAAACTCATTACCTTGGTTTTTGAAATATTTAGGGAGAGGTTATTGCTCCTGCACCATTCAGAAAAAGAACACAAATCAGATTGCAGCAAGCGACAATCGATAACTGAATGAATTTCCTTAAATATCTTTGTGTCATCGGCATACAAAAGGAAAGAAGAATTCCGAATGACAGAAGAAACATCATTAACATAAATTAAAAAGAGGAGTGGGCCCATACCGACCCTTGAGGAACCCCACTAGTAGCTTTTTACAAAGAGGACGTTTGGCCATTAACGGCAACGTAACATAATCTATCAAGAAGATAGCTATGGAGGAGATTCACAATTGAAGAATCAACATCAAAGTGTGCAAGTTTATCCACAAGCAGCGAATGGCTGACAACATCAAAAGCTTTGCTAAGGTCACAGTAAATAGCGTCAACCTGTCCTCTCTGCGAAATAGGCGTGGAGACTTGCATCATGAAACTGGCAAGATTAGTGACAGTTGAGCGACCAGCGAGAAACCCATGCTGATTCACAATCAATGAATTTTTTACATCAAAAGACAATATTTTGTGAAGAGCAAGCTCAAAGATTTTGGATGCGGCACAAAGAAGGGAAATAGGGCGGTAGTTCGAGACGTCACTTTTACAGCCAGACTTAAACACTGGGAAAACACGAGCAGTTATCCACATGCTAGGAAACGTTGAAGCATGCAGACACTTATTAAATATGGTAGTCAATACTGGGACAAGTATACTGCCATAGGCTTTTAGTATGGCAGAGGGGATGCCATCTGGGCCAGCTAATATAATAATAATAATAATAATAATAATAATAATAATAATAATAATAATAATAATAATAATAATAATAATAATAAGGGCACAAAATGTCATACAAGAGAAAACAAGACGTGCAAACGCAGTCGCAAATAGTAAGGTGGAGTTAAGTTGTGATCTTCCTGCTCCAAGTTTTAAGTACCGTATTTGTCCGATTCTAACGCGGGCTTCTTTCTTCGCTTAATGTAGCCCTCGCATTTTATGTGTGCGTTACAATCGGGCTAAAATGAGAAATCGGCAGCAAGATTTTCTTTTTTCAGTATTCCAAATGTAAAATTACCTGCATATTACAATCGAAGGCACGCTATAAGGGTGCAAAGACGGTATTTCAGTTTTATGCAAGTTTTGAATATTTGTCTAGCTCAGCAGAATTAAGACGGGCCTACTTGATCAAGACCAAAGCCTATATTATAACAGACTACTGACAGTTCAATATCTTAATATGTTTAAAGCTGCAAACTCGATCCACAGATTACTTTTCTTCATTTTTTTATTCCCGGAGAATTTTGCAGAAAAAGACTGTATTGGCGCCTAAATTAACAAAAGTTTCCTTCTTACACGCTCGGATCGCTCGCTTCTATCTGCTTATTGCAAAGCGAACCTTATAAAACCTGGCAATGTGGAATAATGATAAATCTTCAAAAGTTGAACATCGCTGGAGTCAGCGGAAGTTTCAGTTGGCTTATGCCGACAAGTGTACAGGATCATAAGACAGAGCTCGCAATGTCACTGCTATGAAGAAACTTTATCCAAAGTTATTGTACCTAGATAAATTATTCTTAATTCCCATCTACCTTACCCAACGAGAAAGAACTTTAGGGAGAAGTGAAAGCCTGAAGTGATGATAAATTGTTCAACATGTAATGTTGCGAGTGCCAATGTAGGCTCCAGCTAGATTGGCTCTAGCAGGACTTGTTGTTAGATGAGATTGTTAGCATCTAGGGTGTACATATTAGCGTAAATAAGAAAGAACGAAAGAATGGGGATTTATCAAGGGCTCGTTTATCTTGTTAGACACAATTTAATCAAATCAATAAATAATAAAGCTAAGAAAGAAATTGACATTGTATGTTTTAACTGCAGTAATATACCGTTGCTTAGAAGCAGTATACTACAGTGTACTACAGTATAATATATTACTACAGCAACTATAGCATAAGAATTTACTATGATATTGTTAAAACATACAAGTAATGTCCACTATCCCTTCTTTAGCTTCATTGTCTCTTGGTCTCATTACGTAAATAACAAACTAACTTAAGAAACAAATAAGAAACAAACTTAATGAGTATGGTGCAAAAGCTTGGGTGCTAAGACATTCTGCTCCGTGCCCTGTATTTCTTAAGTATATATATCTTGTTTTACGCTATCATGTATCCTTTAGATTGGCTCCAATGTTGGCTCCGGCGACGTGTCATGTTCAACGATTGATCATAATTTCAACAACCCTCCTCCTCCACCCCTCCTTCCTGTGAATTTTTGTGTTGTTTCACAAGGTCGATGCGAATCAAGATTAATTTGATACAGATAATAAACAAACCAGGATCCCATAGTCAAAGAGTGCAGTGGGACCCTCGGTTAATAATAGTACAAGATGAGGCGTACGAAAGAACAACGAGCATTGGTTAGAAAACAAACATAATCATTTAGAATACAACGAAAAATTATTAGTTAAACAAACTGCAATTATCAAGAAGTTGTAGAACATAAATAAAAACGGTGAATATGTGCAAATGGCAAAATGATAAATATATCAAGGAAATCAAATTCAAACAAATTAAGTCCGGTTGAAAGAAATATAAACGTGAACATTCACAAAATAGGGGACAGTACAATGGACTAAGTAAAATTGGTTCGAACCCGCATGTATCGAACTCACTGAAAAAACAGCAATTAGTTCGATATATCGCATAATTCGATATACAACTTTTAAAGGATTTACCGTATTTTGGGTGCGAATTTCAGTGCGAAAGTTTGCTTCACGATAATGCAAGGAAGGCGGCTTACAGCCACACGCGGGGACTTTTTTTTTAAGTTTTATTTTCCCGCGATTTGTGGTTGGATGTGCTGGTTATATACAGGAGCTGGCTGTAGGCGAAAAAATGCGGTATCGATGCAAACAGCGACTCAACATCTTCAAACGCACTTGTGTGTACTTGCCCGGCGCCGTAAACCTCTATTGCGCCTGGGCTCTAATATTGGCGCTGTTTTTCAATATCATACTCGGCGTGCTTCTTGGTATGCTGTAGGCAGCCGCGAAGTCAGATTTGTTTTAAGGCGAAAGCCTTTATTGCCTTATATTCGCGTCGTCCGTCCGTCCGTGTCCTGGAATGGTAGCAGCTGTGGCCTCTCGCCCTCACATTCTCTCAGCAATCACGTGATGGCATAGCGTCGCATAGCAACAGTTGCGCCGCCAGCGGCGTCCAGCAGCGGCGTCCGTCCGTGCCCCCTCACGCTTTCTCAGCAATCACGTGATGACACAGCGGCGAGCGCGGCAACGCTCCTATCGTCAGACGTCTTGTTGCAGCAGTCGAGTTAGTCGGATGGCTATGAAGCGGCCCAGTGGTGATTCCACGGCAAGCGGTTCGGAGAAGCTTCAAAAGAATGTGGACTTCCGCGATACCATGGCATAGTCACTCGAATGGCCACACGCTTTCACCCGCCCCCCCCTGAACACACTTTGGAATTTACAAAGTGTCCAATTCTTTCTCTGGGGTAGACTGCGTTGATTATCACCAGCTTTGCGGCGAACAGCCAGGTTCTCTGTCTGTCCAAACTGGCTGTGATTCAAAAAGGCAGTGTTAACAAAATGGCGGCCGTTGTACGGCAGCCATTGTGTTAGCAAACGGAGTTGGGAAGCGAACGGTGACACGGCACAACGGCCGCGACGATGAGGAATTATGGGAGAAAGTACGTGATGGCAAGCGATGGTTTCTACGCTCTCTGCACGGCACTCACCTAACCACACTACTTACTCCCGCAAATGCATGCGGCATTTACCACTCCCCTTACGTGAGGGAAAGCCAACTTCTTGGGCCGTTTCTCATTGCCGGATGTTCGATATATCAACTGTTCCGGCTATTTTGGTTCAATGTAGCCGCAAATTTACCACTGCATTGACGTTAAAGCATTGTCGTGCGTCAAAATAGTTCGATATAAAGGACGATTCGATTTAGCCGAGTTCGATATAGTTGGGTTTGACTGCATAAATAAAAAGTTAAAAATAATTAGCAAATTATTGACCCGCATGTATCGTTGAAAGTGTGTCAGACTAACGACAACACCGCCTTAAATCAGCCAATGGGAAGCCTCGATATATTACGTCTGGATTTTTATTTGCACATTTTCTTTCGTTGCCAAAGCCTTCTGGAAGTTCTGGAGGTCATTCAATATTTCAGTGGAGAACAAAAAGAAAGCCGCTCGTACAAGACCTAAATATTTTATCACCGAGCGCAAGCTTTCGATCTGGTATTCCGTCAAGTCCATTTTCTCGTTGATTCGCAAACTTTCGTTCTTTCTTGACATTTCGTCCATTTGTTCGCAAGGGAATATAAAAAATGCGAATTAGGTTTTCAGCTGCTCGCAAGCGCAAACCTATCGCATTTCTTTTAAAGCATACTTCTCTGAAAAGGTCCATTTGCATGCTGCAGCGGTTTCACAATTGCATCCGAATCTTATCGGCCGGGCTACGGCGCAACACTTTTAGACTGGTATTTTTATTTTTGAACAGCGCTACGTCGAACATCCGTGCAAACAGTTTCTGAACGCAATGCCGAATCATCTTGTCGGCATCCGCAGAAAGTTCTCCGTCAATACTGTTCTGTTATTCTACGGGAAAGTAGTTCTTCATTATTAATGAACCCCCAATGTTTCCCCAATTCCCCTGATTGTATTCCAACATCTCGTCGGACACTTGGGAGGAGAAGTGCAGGTCCAAAAAATGTTCGGTAAAAATATCTACAAAAGGGGCAAGTGTAAGATCCTTTTCTCACTTACTGTGTGATATTTTTCTACGCCATGTTTTGTTCTCAGTCTCCTGCTTCCTGATTGTTTTTTTTTTGTTTCCATCTTTAATCTTTTTGTGTCCCGTCTTTTGTCCTCGTTCCATTTGCGGTGTGCAATCATGTTAACATGGAATCACCAACTCACCCGATGTACCACTTTGTCGTCTTAACATTTACTTTCCCGTCCTCTTCTTCTGTGTATAGGTTTTGTACAGTGCGCTCTTGATCGTCCGCCGATTGTGTTCTGCCATGCAGCTTTTGTCCTTAATCTTCAGATTTCGCGCTGTGCTCTAAAATTTGTGCTGTTTCACCAACGTCATCTTGTTTGTTTTGTTTTTTTTTTCAGCTTAATATGTAAGTTCTTCAGCTGCGGCTTATTAAAAGGCGGTACCGCGCCATCTTACCGTAAGGGCGACCCATAGCGCTTTCCTATAGCAAGTTAATAATGCATATGCCCCCCTATAACGTTAATTGCAGCTGATCTACGCATTAACGAGACGTCCATATGCAGAAAATGTCTGCGTACATATTGTCTGTGACCAGCTGGTAGATATTAAGAAATTTATGAGAAATTTTCTTTTGGTACACTGCTCTGCGCAAAACCCTGTGCGACACTGGGGTATTTACGTAGCCCATCATTGGTTCGCATAAAGATCGTTCTAGCACTAAGAAATCGCGCAATACATCTCGAGTATCGTCCTTCGATATGGAACCCGGGCGTTACTCATTCATATATACAGGTGAATAGCTTATGTATAGCCGATACTGAAGGAGCAGATAGACAGCCCTCGGTGACTGCTCGTGCGCATATGATCACTTACAACTTGTAACTGCGGGGCGCATCGCGTTACATACGTGTTGAGCAGACAGATTACCCAATGAATGCGTATTTAGTTTGAAGTTTCAAGTTTATTAAAAAGAATCGCAGCATACAATATATATATCGAGGTGGAAAGTTTTCAGAAGGAGGCCCAAAAGTAAACACTGTGGGAGGGCCTCCTATCAGAATTGGACAAAAAATTTTTTTTAGTAAGCACAGGGAACAAATTTATTATACGTTCACAATATTGCAAATCAGTTCTGCGGAAACCCGCAAGGTGGCGGAAGGGTTAAGAAAGGGAAAATAGACAACCACCCGTTTGTAGCACGAAGCCACAAGGAAATCCATACGGATTTCTCAGAAATAAAGCCTCTTAGTTGCCGAAACATTCGTCCTGGTCCGGGGATCGAACCCGGACTTCCTGGTTAGCTCCTGGTTAGCTCAATTGGTAGAGCGACCGCCCCGGATAGGCGTTGGTCCCGGGTTCGATCCCCGGACCAGGACGAATTTTTCGGCAACTAAGAGGCTTTATTTCTGAGAAATCCGTATGGATTTCCTTGTGGCTTCGTGCTACAAACGGGTGGTTGTCTATTTTCCCTTTCTTAACCCTTCCGCCACCTTGCGGGTTTCCGCAGAACTGATTTGCAATATGTGTCCAGTTGCTTCGAGTTGTCGATGGATTCGCCCTCGCGCTGCCAATTGCTAGCTTCCTGGTTAGCTCAATTGGTAGAGCGACCGCCCCGGATAGGCGTTGGTCCCGGGTTCGATCCCCGGACCAGGACGAATTTTTCGGCAACTAAGAGGCTTTATTTCTGAGGAATCCGTATGGATTTCCTTGTGGCTTCGTGCTACAAACGGGTGGTTGTCTATTTTCCCTTTCTTAACCTTCCGCCACCTTGCGGGTTTCCGCAGAACTGATTTGCAATATGTGTCCAGTTGCTTCGAGTTGTCGATGGATTCGCCCTCGCGCTGCCAATTGCTAGCTTCCTGGTTAGCTCAATTGGTAGAGCGACCGCCCCGGATAGGCGTTGGTCCCGGGTTCGATCCCCGGACCAGGACGAATTTTTCGGCAACTAAGAGGCTTTATTTCTGAGAAATCCGTATGGATTTCCTTGTGGCTTCGTGCTACAAACGGGTGGTTGTCTATTTTCCCTTTCTTAACCCTTCCGCCACCTTGCGGGTTTCCGCAGAACTGATTTGCAATATGTGTCCAGTTGCTTCGAGTTGTCGATGGATTCGCCCTCGCGCTGCCAATTGCTAGCTTCCTGGTTAGCTCAATTGGTAGAGCGACCGCCCGGGATAGGCGTTGGTCCCGGGTTCGATCCCCGGACCAGGACGAATTTTTCGGCAACTAAGAGGCTTTATTTCTGAGAAATCCGTATGGATTTTCTTGTGGCTTCGTGCTACAAACGGGTGGTTGTCTATTTTCCCTTTCTTAACGTTCACAATATAATATATATATATATATATATAAACTCAATATGGGCAACACATTAACCAATTGAATAGACGTACGAATTGATGCGATGAAAGCAGGTATGTTCAAAAACAGTACAAAATACACTCAGCAAAACATCAATATCGGCAATGCAAAAGCGGAATGGTACAATAATTAGTCATGAGAGCACGTATGTTCACAAACACAAGAACACCAATGCGGTGTTCCCTTAGCCACCAATGCACAGGGTTCCTTTAGCCAATGAAATTGCAACTTAAGAAACGTTTCGCATATTGGGATAAAATTGATAACCGTTGGTGTCTATCGTATTGCCTTCCTGAAGGAAGTCGTTAGTAGCATTGACGTATTCCTGCAACGTCGATAGCAGCCGATATGCGCATGTGCAGGAAACCGATTGGCAGGCATCGTGTGCGAACGTTGAATGCCGCATTATTTACAGCGCAGACAAAAAAAAAAACGCGGCCAAAAGGGAGGAAGCGACAGACGAACAATAATTATTATTGGGGTTTAACGTCCCAAAACCACGATATGATTATGAGGGACTCTGTAGTGGGGACATGACATGACAAGAACTTTATTGGAGTCCTAAGGAACTGACATTCCTCAGAACTCCAGTGAAGTTATTGTCATGTCCCGTCTCTCCATCCCCCCCCTCCCCCCGACCTCCTGTACTCGTTGCACACTGCTCTACGGCACACCCCGTGAGACGTTGCCGTTTTCACTTATCATAAAACGAAGAACACCGGGTAAAGTGGCTCCGATGCCTCGCCTGCAGAGCTTCTTACGAATGTGTCAGGAAGTCTCTGATACCAGCTGTTAACGCTCCCGTTAACGGCACTACAGTGCACTCATACGAATAAGAACAATGGCTGCACGTAAATATAGGGCGTTTCGAGATCTAGGTAATTTGGCATCATCAAATACTACTAATAATAAGTCACAGGGTTCCCTATGCATTCGCCTAAGGCGTCTTGAATGCGAAATTCAGCTTCATATTCTTCTTCTTCATATCCTTCTTCATATTCTTCATTATCTTCTTCATATTGTCTATGCATTGATCCTCCCACGCCCCCCTCCAAAAGTTTTCGGCACCTAGCGTGGCTTTGCACTGCCTCTGTGATCGGTCCACCTTTGAACAAGCGACGCTGGCATGTGATTACGCAATCACGCGACGTCACATTAAGTAACGTCATGATGACATCATAGTGAGCTCATTATGGCGTCACAAATGTTAACAATCAGTGACACTCTTGTGGCGTGATATGGAGATGTCATCACGTGATGATGCTTTTTGCATCCCTCGTGTTGACGCCGAGACGCCGCCGACGGTCAATCTCCGCGTTTGATGAGGCATCGAAGGCTTTCGCCTTCATTCTGGGGTTTTATGTGCCAAAACCACGATAGGATTATAAGGCACGTCGCGGCGGAGGGCTCCGGAGACTTCGGCCCTCTGGTGTTCTTCAACGTGTACTGACGTCGCACAGTCCACGGGTCCTTAGCATTTCCGCCTCCATCTAAATGCGACCGCCGCAGCCGGGATCAAACCTGTGACCTTCTGGTCAGCAGCCGAGCATCGTAACTACTGTACCATCACGGCGGACAGCATCATGAAATACAAAATTTCGAAAACATTCGTTAGAGCCCGGGCAGGTAGAGCCCGGGCTCTACCAGTCCGGGCTACGGAATACCAGTATGGGGCGCAGGTAGTAGTTGCTCACTTGTTGAACGTATCTTCACTTCCTGGAGCCCTCACATCGCCTACATGAAGAAGAAACTGAACATGATCACCCACGTCCTAAGGTTGCTTGCTGGAAAATCATGTGGTGCATCTGTGCGAGCGATGCTTAAACTTTACACTGTTCTGTTCCTCGGTTTCATGCGCTACAGCCTACCAGCGCTTTGTAAAACCCGAAGAACGAACGTACGTGTCCTCCAGTCGTTTCAAGCTCAAGCACTGAGAATATGCTTTGGCTTTCCGAGATGCACATCTACAGCAGCGACTGTCATCATCACGCGTGGCCATTCAATCACTACATACATACGCGTCGATGCTTCGAGAATGCACATCAGGCATTTCGCTCGGATTCCATCACACTACCTCGCCTCACTCCTACATCTAGGCCGCACGCTGCGTTCGCGGTACTATAGCATCACATCGCACAGTGATTGCCTCGAACTTCACGCATACAGAAAGACCGCCGTTACCACTGTGGTGCCAACACCCACTCGAAGCCCTTTTTACCATTGCCGGAATCCAAGAAAAGAAACAGTCGTCCTATTTAGCCCTACAACAGGCCACACTACTGTACCTGCATGAGAAGCACAGCGGACGCCTTCACACTTACACGGACGGTTCGTGTATCTTCTGCATGCTCAGCAGGGGCAGTGTTTATTCCCGCGAAGTCAGTCACCATAAAATTGAAGACATCGCATTTGACATCATCGACGGCCACAGAACTCGCCACCATCCGTGCAGCACTAGAATTTGTAATTGAAGAACCTTCGCAAGCTTGGTTTATCTCCTCTGACTCCAAGGCAGCTTTTCAATGTCTTATGTTAGCTGCTGCTATGAGGCTCCTTCACCACCATGCAATCGAGAAACAACACAACATATATATATATATATATATAGCGTATCAGTGGATACCGGGTCATTTTGGTATATGCGGTAATGACCGTGATCTACACATGACAGTGATAAAGTGACAGTGATAATGTCATGTGCAGATAATGATCTGCACATGACAGTGACCACTCCGCAGATATACCGTTTTCTAGAACCGACGCAGCTACAAGACTTCTTTCGCTAGCACATGAGCTCACAGTTGCCCAGTGGTACTCGGCGGAATTCACCAACGCTCGTTTACACAGCTTGGATCCCCATCTCGAGCTCTCAGCTGTCACGAGTTGAGGAGACGCTTCTGTGCCGCCTGTGGCTTGGCGTGGCATTCACGAATGCCTACTCCTGTCTGATTGGAATGGCCAACAACTCTACATGCAATTACTGCAGCTGCGAAGAAACGATCTCCAAATATTCTGTGTGAGTGTCTCCGTTTCATTGCGCCAAGACAAGAACTTTCGAATGCGCTAGGTAAACTTGATAATCGCCCTTTGTCGGAACAAAGGGTTTTGGGACCATGGCCGAGTCCGTCGTCAGCACAGAAGGCTTTGAAAGCATTATTGCGCTTCTTGCGGACAACTGGTCTCAGAGACAGACTCTAAGCAGTGTCACATTCTCATTTGCTTTTTTTTCCCCGTCTCTTTTTTTTTTCCTTTTCTTGCCCCTTACCCCTTCCCCCAGCACAGGGTAGCCAGCCGATCTAAGAACTGGCTAACCTCCCTGTCTTTCCGCTTGTTCCTTCCCTTCCTTCCTTCTTTCCTTCCTTCCTTCCTTCCTTCCTTCACTTGCGAATCGCCAAGCAGACAACAAACGCAAGATGTTTTCGTTTTTTTTGTTTTTTTTGTCTTCCCAGCCTTCCTTTGTCTATTTATGGCCGCTTGATCTTATTAGCGCTAATTGAAAGGGTTGCGATCCTGTAAGCTCCGTAAAGCTAAGCAAGACAAGCCACGCGTTTGCGACGGCGATAGAAGCAAGCTTAACTTTGTCGGCAAGAAAATTGCCTCTCGGAAATGAGCCTCGCCTGACAAAAGGTCACGTAGAATAAGTGAATGGCTAGAGACGGAACCGCTGTCCTGACTTTTAAATTGAATTGCGCTAACCCCCGTAAACCACAGAGTGGCTTACCAAGGATGTCACCGAGTAGGATCCTCTATTCAACTGTGACCTTCTGAGACTTCGTTAACATGCCCATATAGGTAAGTGCACGTACTATCGCGATGGAAAGAAAGGCAAACAGTGCGGCATCTGCGGGCTTCGCTGTTCGCGCTTCCTTTCAAGCGGTTGCGGCCTGGCTAGTAACATGAAGACACTAGTGTCATCCATGACGCATTCAAGCACGACTCTTGGGTCTTTTTATAGCCACCCAGGTAATGTAATAGTTGTTGGGGTTTTACGAGCCAAACCCACGATATGATTATGAGAGACGCCGCAGTGGGGGGCTCCGGAGCTATATCGACCGACAGGGTTTCTTTAACATGCGCCTATATCAAAGCACACTGGGTCTCTACCATTTTGCCTTTATCGAAATGCGGCCGCCGTGGCCGGGATCCGATCCCGCGACCTTCGGCCTGCATTCAAACCCCATAACCAGTAGACGACCGCAGGGAGTATTGCCACCGAGGTAAGAGCGCGGTGACAATAAAAGCGAAGAGCGGAGCACTAGCACGCTGCGTTGTTCGCGTTTCTTTCCATCGCCCCTGTACTTTCCTTTTGCATTCTGCCTTTGCAATATAACCGCCATTGCCAGGACTCAAACCCGCGACCCCGTGTTTATAAGCTGAAAACCATGGCGGCGTATCCAGCAGGGTGGAACTTATGCACAACACTTGTTATTCAAAGTGGCGTTCCTTTGTAAAGCATGACAACAGAACTAATTCGCTTCCAAGCGTACTATCGATGGATAAAGGAAATGATGTGGCATCCGTTCGTTATATAAAACGTATTGGCTGCGAAGAGTTACGGAGTCGCCCTCTATCGGACGCGCCTCGATTGCGTGCTAGGCAGGATGCCGCCGGCGCGCGCCCCATAGGTTTTGCTGTCGGCGCTCTAAAAAATCACCTCGCGCAAGCCTTCCGGGACATTTCTGCAGGTACTTTCGAAAAGAAATATGTTCTTTCCTGTCAAAAGAATAATTTTCTACGAACAGAAAGCACAAGATAGTCTATAGTCGCTGTCTCTCTGCAGAAAACCGAGCACGCGCTTCACGCGGTCACCGTGTTGGAGACCCCTGAACCCAGCCTGAACCGGCCTCTTGCGTGAAAGGTAGTCACTCGCTGAGTGCAAAATATGTGAAATATCAGAGTAGAGTAGACTGTTAGAGTAGACAGCCTGTATAACCAAACGGACCATAACAGAAAGAAGCCTCAAGCCAGCGATCGCACGGGTTCGCGACGACTGACGGTGCCTCTGCATGGGAAAAATTACGCCACAGACACTATCTCGCGCATGCTTCGCATAACATCGATTCCCACGGTGCGTGGGATATGCCGAATTTTTGGTCACGCGATGTTTCGCATAGTTTAGGTTTCCTGCAGAACGTTGTCAAGTTAAATAAAAAGGCTGAGACGGCAAGTTCGCGAAGGGCTCGAGTGGAATTTTAGTGCACACTCTGTGGACACCCCCGAAAAAGCCTTTAATCTTCATTACGTCAAGTTGGCGGGCAACACAGCGTAAGAATAAGGAGGAGGTGTTTGCGGCTGGAACCGTCACCGCATTCCGGAACATTCTTTTTTTTCTCCACCCTAATATCATTGCTTGGAGTCTTCATTTTTTTTTCTTTGCTGTCTTCGGTTTGGAGCATGTTTCATCGCCCATTCATTTCACTGCTTGCTTCCTTCCTTCCTCCCTTATTTATGTTTTCGTCCGCATCGGTGGTACAGTGGATACAGTGTTCGGCTGCTGAGCCGAAGGTCGCGGGTTTGATCCCAGCCACAGCGGTCGTGTTTCGATGGAGGAGGAATCCTAGATGCTCGTGTACTGATGCCAGTGCACGTTAAAGACCAAGAGACGGTCAAAATGTCCGGAGCCCTCCGCTACGGCGTGCCTCATAATCATATCATGGCTGTGGCACGTAAACCCCACACATTATTACTGAAAGCGTTTTCACGACACGACAATAAAGGTTAAGAAGGTGGTGTGGCGTCTTTCTTTGTGTATGTGGAGTTTCCGCTTTTACCAATTCAACCATAGTAAGGAAGCAAACAAAAAAAATTGAAGAAGCTTGCACTGAGCCGCGCAAGGCTGAACCATTCTGAAGACTAATCCGGTTACTTCAAGGTTGTTGCTAGGCCTTAGATAGGTGATGCAGGTTGTTTCTAGGTTGCTTCTAGGTCGTTGCTGTGCCTTAGCTATGTGATGCAGGTTGCTTCTACGTTGATTCTCACCGATTAGAGGTTGGAGTTAGACCTCAGACAGTCACAGCCACGACACGGATGTGCCAACAGCAGAGATAGAACCTCGCGCTGAAGCCAAGCGTTCGCACCTCTCATAGACCTACGGACATGTAGTTGACGTAGGCCTTCCATCGCTTCGGGACCGCCCCCGCGGCTTCGCAGCAATTTGTTGCGCTAACTGTTGCCTTCTTCATTTGTATTGGAGCGCTGATGAGTCGTGGGATTTACGAAAATTCGGTGGCACATATCCGTTTATGATAATGATATTGCTTCACCGAAAAAGGAACGATTTGCTAAACAGCTTCACTTTTGAAATAGTTTTTTTTTAACGTTCGTAACACACCACCCAGTAATAGGAACTGGTTTGAAAATACATTCTGTCCAAGTGATATCCTCAGATATCAGGAGGTTAAATTACTACGATCGCACCGCCGTTGTTTGTTCAGTTGCGTGGCTCTCTCTTCTTCATTTTTCTCTGCAAGTACCTTCTCCTCTAACATCCCCACCCTTAGAATCTCTAGTTTCTTATTTCTAGTCATTTTACTTTTCTTCATCCTTACATAGTTCGTAGACTTCGGATACATTTCCAATCCGTCCTATCTATCTAGCAAGGACATTCCATTATGTGGGACCGACGGACAATCGCCGCAGGAAAATTGAATTTGTCTATATTGACGAAACATAGCAGTTGTTGCCAGCTTCTGCTTTTTCCCACTGAAGACCCGGCATTTTCGAGCAAGGCGAACATTCGTTCAATTCTCATTCCCAAATAAGTATTTTCTGAAAATTCAACGCTTTACCCTTTACCTCGAACAAAAAGTACAAAAAATACATAACAACCATTATAAGTGTTTACTTCTGGTTTTATCCCCTGTACACCCGGCATTTTCGAACAAGGCTGGAGCTTCGTTGAGTTCAGATTCCCAGATAGGTATCTTTTTTTTAGAAAAACGTCAATATTTTACCCTTTGCATCAAGCAGCAACAAGTATGACACCACCAACAATAACAACAACAACCACCATAAGTGCCAAAGTTGGAATGCCGCGAACGCCTAAGGCTGTTCGCGCAAGTTGACCCCTGCTGTTTTCGCAAGGCGCCTTCCCTTCGGCAGCTCCAAACCACAACAGTATTTCATTTCTTCCCAATTCGAAGTCACCTTCCTAGGATCCGAACAACAATGATTGGCCACAGGCTGTGCAGCAACACCTCTGTGTCCCTGGAAATTCAATCTGGGCTTTCGGAAAATTCCACCTTCAATCACCTCCCACTACAAGCTGGGACAGAAGCAAATGCGCGAATACAGTAATGTAAAGAAACCGCGAGCAAGTCGCTGAAAGCTTATCTGATAAATAGAAGCCGGCCGCATTGTCGTATCACATGCCCATTTTTGCAATAATCGCAACAAGTAAAAACGATGAAGTTTCGTGTTCAATAGCGCTCTAAGCTATTGAGTTGTTTTTGGATAGTCCTGAAGGCGTAACAACATTGCTTTCGTTTCCAATGAAAAAAAAAGGGGTTGATAACCTCTAGTGGTTGAAATTGATTTGAAGCGGCGAATCGTATTGTGCCGACCAGTGAAAGCACTTGGAATAAGGTGTGTGTGTGTGGGGGGGGGGGGGGGGAGGGAATGTGGAACAAGCTATAAAAATGTTCATTTCGGCCAGCGACGCTTATAGTATGCTTCATCATGTTTACTAAAATGTTTACTAATGATTATATCAATGTTACGTTTTCACGGAACCATTGTGAGTGTCGTGCTCTTATATATGTGTCTTTTATTTCATCTGAACCAAGCTTGAAAAATCTCATCTATGGCTCACCAATGACGACAATGAAACCTGCGGAACACCGTAAAATGGCACAGATTTACAATCAGCGCGGGTGTAGTCTGTCTGCAACTGCATACCTTTGCGGCACGTGTTATGATTGACCATGCATAAATGCGTGGAATTTACATGAATTGATGCCAGGGTTCTGGAGACCAAATTTAGAGCAAGTGGAAGTGTTAGAATAAATTGTAGTGCACTCTACAGCAGTTAATTGTAATTAAAACGTAAATGAATATCTAATTACTGTACAGTAAGTGACGCCATATTTGTTTCATAAACCGAACACAAGGAAAGACCCAAATTACATGCAATAGTTATCTGCTCGCGCTGCGCATTTCTAAAAAGGTAAAAACAGAAACGTTTTGAAATTCGTGCGGAAACGCCCCACGTCCAACGTCTCGTTGTACACGGTACTGTCTTCACCAAAGCGATCGTGTGTGGCAAAATATTTCAACCAGAAGTGATATAAAGTAGCTTTAGCCAACAAGAATGCTTAATTTACCATTACCTCAGTATTCGTTGTCTCTTCCTTGCCAATGGTGCACGGAAATGGCAAAAGTACGCCGCGTCTTCAAATGAGGACGCCGTGTCGCAAAGGTGCATGTCAAACACATTTAGGTGCTCATGAAACGTTTGTTGGTGCAGTGATCAGGAACGTTCCACTTGCGAGTCCCAAAAGCCCGCTTCCCTAACAGGGCCTGACCCGGCAGTTTCCCTTCAACCTAACCTCCATTTCCCTCGATGGTCATCTCTGCAGTGCAAGCAAGAGTTATCGTGCCATGAATGGGGACACGACCTGCAAACACCGGAAGTCGGACGAAGCGAGCGGACTTCCGGCGTTTCGTCATTTCCGATATCCTCGACCCCGTCGTAGGTGCATTGAGCTGGACCCGCAGGAGAAAGTGCTCCAAGAAACGAAAAGCAGTCGGGGATATAGAGATCGTCATTCCAGATTGTCCTAGACCTCCGGTATTTCCTTTGTTCGTTTCGTCTTACGCGCCACTCGGTAACGAAAGTTAATTGCGTTTGCCATCCACCGTCCTTTTTGTACTTAGTGCAATGAAATGCAGCATTCGCAGTGTATATGTTGTCGAACTTGTTAGGAAGCAACAACGCAAGGCCACAGGGAGAAAGAAGACGCTACGGGCGCTGAATAACAAATGGTCTTTTATTACCGTCGCCTGTACTGTTTGTACTGTGTCTACTGTCTTTCTTTGTCCCTGGGTCCTTGCGATGTTACCTCCTAACAGGTCCGACAATGAACCAACTAGCCCAAACCAAAGTGAATGAAGTAGAACTTTGCTGTAAGTATACCATCTCATTAATCATGAACCCATACCAACTTGCCCAACTCTCAGTGTTACTCTACCATCTCTGCAACAATTGACATTCGGTACCACTAACAGTACCACGCACCGGTCTCAGTCAACTGCATTTTGCTGTTAATAAACGAAAATTATTGCGGGACCCTGAAGGCTTCACTCTAAATGACAAATGTTTCTGAAAAGCCTGGGCCATATAATGTCAGCTTGTTTCTAATGCACACTAAGCTCTTGTAGAAACAGACCATTACAAACAGCGGAGTCAAAGATACGGTTGATTTTTCATTAATTGGATATCTGAAACAAAAGCTTGACCAACTAATGAAGGTGTTCACCTATGGCTCGGTCGGTACAAAGCGTGTAGAAAGCGATGCGGTATTTGTGAATCGTTCCCAGTGTGCCCAAGGCTGCATGACTTCTCTGCGTCTTTTTCTTGACCTCATATGAAAATGTGTCAGTCGAGGTAGCCGTAAGGAAACTAAAGTCTTCTAGCGCACAAATTGTGGTACTCTCAGGCAGCAAGCCTGCTCTGCAGATATTACTGCAAGGACTTGGTTCGAAAAAGTGCACCGAAAGATATTTACACCACACCAATGTACTGTGCATAGCATCAAACTTACTATAATGTTTCCACGACTTCTGTACAATACAGGCGTAGCGGATAATGAGGAGGCGGTAAGACTCGCTCGGAACGCCTTAGAATTCAGGCCACCAAAGAAGGCTCCTAATCTAACGCAACCCTAAACTTCATAACCAATTATGTCACATTATAAGCCCTATTTTACTGCGAACGTTGTTATGAGTTTCACAACAGCGGATTTCGAGAGCGCACTTCATCAGCCACAGCATCAACAGAGTGAATATAATGCCTTCAAGATGTGTAGTGGGTACCTCGCTTCTCCGTAGATAGGTGAATAATGACAGTGGGTACTTCCCTACATCCTAAAATTATTATTATTTATGGCATAGTGGGCACCTTGCCACTGTACTTGAAGTAGTCGTTCCAACGGAGCTTACAACGAGCTCTACAAAGGCCGCTCCTCTGGCTTTCGCTGTGACTTTGCTGCGTGTGCCGTACAGGCCTGGCATTTTTTTTTGCTGGTGATTTCCTTCAACGTACGAAAGGCCAGATCACTACACCGCCAGCAATAAAAAGCGAAAGCACTATTGTAAAAGTTCCGCCCGGATGCTGTTAAATTTTTAACCGGTCTACCTCGCACGAAATAAATTGTTCCGAACGCTTGTCATAAAGAGTGGTGCCGGGGAACCTGAAGCGTAGCCAGAAATATTTTTCGGGGAGAGGGGGTTCAACCATCGTTTTTGTATGTTCTTGCGTGCGTTTGTATGTGTGCGTGTATATATGCATATGCAAAATCGAAAATTTTCGTTGAAGGGAAGTTCAGCCCCCCCAACCCCCCCCCCCCCCCCCCTGGCTACGCGCCTGCGGGGAACCAAACGACTGCATGAGTACCTCTGAATTTTTAACAATGTAGTCGACTTGAAACGGCTTCCACATGCATATATCGAGGGGAACTTCGCCGTATGCGTGATTCACATTTGTCAAAACTAAATTTACACATGTTATCTTCACTAAGCGCAGAAACATCTCCTTAACCAAGCTCACTATACAAGCAACAAATCTCGTTTTGCTTTCCATATGGCAGGAAAGGATGCCATACAAATGGTTCTGCAAGAGCCGGCTAAGTTTAAATGTTCAAGCTTTTAATCAGGTACTCACGGTTCAGGCTGAGCTTTGCTACAGGGCGTATGCCCCGAGTTCAGCACACTGGCGACCCCGCTAGCCGAAGAATACGCTGAAGTGGCTTAAATTTTCCAGGTGCCGTGAAACGGCGCCGCAAACCAATACGGCAAGTGCTGAACTTGTATAAAAGCTCCTTCTTTGATTAAATGCAATGCCGATCGTTGACGGCAGCTGCGTTTTATATCGAGCGGTTTCATCTATTCTATCATATCATATATTATGTCATATATCCCGCTATGTCTAAGTACTGATTGGACCAAAGCTGCTACTTCAGCTTTGGCGCACTGAACTATTTTGCCGGTAGCACGGAATCAGTCAAGAAAAGGTCAGCTCATTTTGACCTTTCAAATCATTACCATACAGCCAGCGTATCCTAAACGAAATCGATTTTGCGCGATATTTGCCATAGTCATAGTGAACTTGTAGTGTAATCATAGATTCTTCCCCTCGTTCATCCGCCGTGGTGCTACAGTGGTTACGGTGCTCGGCTGCTGACCCGAAGGTCGAGGGTTCAATCCCGGCCGCGGCGGTCGCATTTCGATGGAGGCAAAATTCCAGAGGCCCGTGTACTGTGCGATGTCAATGCACGAGAACCCCAGGTGGACGAAATTTCCGGAGCCCTCCACTACGGCGCCCCTCATAATCATATCGAGATTTGGCACTTAAAACATCACAACTTATTAATATGAGCACCTTTCATTTTGCTGGCCCTCTAACAGGAAGTGGACAGGGAAACATTGTTCATACATTGCACGAGTCTGTCAAAAAGAGGCTGAACTGTCAACCACCAGTAGTTGTATGCAAATCTAAGCCACTTTATGTTTTTGCAAGAGAGTGAAATCCAAACATGCCCTGCACGCAAGTGTTCCCTTTAACAGTCTGTACATGGTAGCCAACAGTCGATTCCCTCTGGTTAGCCTTCCAGTCTTTCCTGTACATTTCTTACTCTCTCTCACTCTCTCCTTGGCACAAGTATTTGCCAGTCTTTCTCTCAACTCTAACACCAATTCTAGTGACACCTGGCGCAGTGCGCAGCATTAGTTGCTATTCCCCGACCACGCTGAGCCCGTGTTTGCCAGCAGACGGTGCAGGTTATTGCGAACTTAGGTATACTTCCCGTAGAACTGGGCAGGAATAAACGCGCCCCGTCCAGCGCATTCTGACAGAACGCATTAGCGCGATGGACTTTTCTCGGCAGTTCGGCGAAAGATGGGCGGGGAGGGAGTGCTACTAGTTGACAGTGCTTTGGCAAAAAGAAGAAAAGATAGGCCGTGAGCTGGGATGACCATAACGTATGCACGGCATCATCATCGTAGACAGAGTGACTTGCTACATACGGGCACTCTGACGACCGCAAAAACCGAGCGACATGTAGAAAGCAACTGGAAAGAAGTAATGAAACAATAACACTAAGTATAAAAGAGAGCTCCGTGATTCTACTGAGTGCAAAACTGAGTAGCCAGGTTGTATGCGACGCCTGTAGCTCGTGCGCTTAATTTCGGGAGTTGCTACTTCTAAGTGCGTACATCCGACTGCTAGCGGAACTAGAGATAAAACCGTTACAGTCCCCTATCTTGGTTTTCGTCCGCTTGAACAACATCATATCCTGCCCATTATTTAGTAAGATGTTAAGGTACGTTTGGAAACTTGGCCTTGACAAGCAACGTACGTATATTTGTAGTTATGTACGGCGCGTTTGGTCGATAGACAGAAAAAGTGGATGCACAACCGAGGCGTTCTTTTGAAAAGTGCGATAAAAACCCATTCATTGGCCAAAAATTTCCTTCTTCCTCCCTTCTTCAGGACTATAGTGAACTATAATAACATTATTCTATTACGCTATAATCAGGACTTGTGCACTATTAACATAGGTTCTGATGAATGCAGGTTCCTTCCTTACTACTGGCCAATAAATATGTTTTTTTTTTCATTACACTGTTCAAGGCTCCTTTGCGCCATCACTCATAGTTAGGACATACATACATACATACATACATACATACATACATACATACATACATACATACAGACAGACATACGTACGTACGTACGTACGTACGTACGTACGTACAGACAGACAGACAGACAGACAGACAGACAGACAGACAGATAGATAGATAGATAGATAGATAGATAGATAGATAGATAGATAGATAGATAGATAGATAGATAGATAGATAGATAGATAGATAGATAGATAGATAGATAGATAGATAGATAGATAGATAGATAGATAGATAGATAGATAGATAGATAGATAGATAGATAGATAGATAGATAGATAGATAGATAGATAGATAGATAGATAGATAGATAGATAGATAGATAGATAGATAGATAGATAGATAGATAGATAGATATTGAGTTCATTTCTTCTGCAGGTGTTTCACCTAATAATAGGTCCAAACAAGAGAAGTGCAGCGGGCGGGAGGTCCAGGCGTGAAGTGAGGTAGTTGAACGTTTCAACACAAGGACTTGTCTTCGTCAGGGCAACCCTGACGAAGTCAAGTCCACTTATCGAAAAGTTGGCTCCAGCGACATTCCCTGTTAAACGATTTCTCACCAGCCCACAAGGGGAACGTCTTTGCAAGTATGTCAAACTTGGTGAACCACCCATTGTGTGAGGTTAAAACTGAAGTACGGCTGTCCATTATGTCATATCGCCAACGTTTAGCCCATGCAGTGGTCCAAGATTCGATTTCCACACATCTAACGTGCAAGCGATGTGGTCAAGCTTTCATACCGCGTCCGCCTAACTGTACCTTCTCACTTCGAGATAGCGTCGGGTGGATAATACCATCTCTTCGGGATAATTCGAGGCGTTACCTCAGATTCTGCATCGGCATGAACGAAGGCAGCTTCCTGGATACGGAGAAATCTGAATGGTTCCACAGAAACGCTCAATGCAGACCACGTGATTAGGCATTTCTGCGCGTCTATTGAAGGTAGGGCATCTAAGGGAACGTTCATTAAATTGCCTGCATTCACGTCCCAATACCTCGAAGTTAATTAAAGCCATTTTCCGCGGGATAATTGACCGGTTCATGACCCTGCAATGCGTAGATATGTGCCCTCTTGCATAAGATCCTTCTAATTACTAGGCACAGGAGCACGTAGATATGCAAGGTGTTCGGAATTGTCCGGCAGCATATCATTATAGCTCGGAGCGTGAGACGCCCGCCACACGTATCACCGAAAGAAATCATCGAAAGCGTTCCGACAGAACTTTACCTCTTCCATAGGTGAGAATCGGAGTGAGCATTTTCTAAATAGCAACCTTCACACCAAAAGTCACACTATCTCTCGTGCATCAGCATCAGGCGGCTCGAAGTCGAAAGCCTTCTTCTCCTCTGCAATGAAAAAATCGGGCAGGCATGAAGCATGTAGGCAAGGGTGTTTCAGCTTCACCAACGTGAAACCTGAGGAGGGGAGAAGCGTGCAGTCGCGTCGGTGTTTCCCACAGCAAAATCTTTACTCTTTACTGCCTTACTCGCCACTGCATGGTCCACTAACGCACCATCACTTTGCAGATATATTTCAAGAATTGGTGTTTGAAATGGATCACTTTACCGTAGAGATGAAGGCGACTTTTTAAGGGCTCGTTTTTGTTTGTTAGACACAACATTAATGCGAACTAACAGACAATAATGCCAAGGAAAGTACAGGGGGGTGTTATTTGTAGTAATTAGAATATAAATGTGAAGAAAGTAAAGTGGACGAAAAGATAACTTGCCGCCGGCAGGGACCGAACCTGCAACCTTCGAATAACACGTCCGATGCTCTACCACTGAGCTACGGCGGCGGTCATCCTCCCGTCCACTTTACGGGGTATATATGTGGATTTGAACCTAGGAGTGTTAGCGCCGATCGCAGCCATGACGGCGAGTGTGGAACACTCTTTTTCTGCCTGTTGGCGTCACGTAGAACGTGATCTTTTTACGAGCTGGCAGCTGACCAATAATCCCACGCATACTACCTGAAGGCATCAAGTCTGCCAGAACGAGACCCATGCTATGAATGAAGGAAAGAAGGCGACTTTTTAAGGGCTCGTTTTTGTTTGTTAGACACAATATTAATGCGAACTAACAGGCAATAATGCCAAAGAAAGTATAGGGGGCGTTATTTGTAGTAATTAGAATGTAATCTGTTAGTTCGCATAATATTACCGTAGAGATGAACGTTTGTGTCTCTGGTTTTAGATAAGGAACTTGAGCGCCTTGGTAAATTTCGTCGGGGATTCTGACACCGCTGCTAAGCCAAACATAATGTTTTAGGCAGTAGCAACGAACCTGCAACTCATAATATGCGTAGAGTTGACCGGTGGCGAGTAGTGGGATTTAGCCAATTTTTGTGGCGCACACCCGTTTATGATGGACCGTGACTACGACATGACACGCCGACAAGCCGTGTTTTAGGTGCCCCTAAAACTCTTCTTCCCTGCGCTATACCGACTGGCCTTTCAAGACACCCTTCTTCTTCTCCTTCGTTTGCCTCTTTGTCGATTGTACGCTTTCCCTAAAAGCTTTCAGCACCTCATGTGGTTCCACAGTGCCTCCGAGATCAGCCCACCTCTCAACCGGCCACTATGTCATGTGATGACGCCATCATGTGTCGTCACGATGACGTCATGGTGCTGTAACACATTTTGGACATCTGTGCTGTCATGGTGGCTTCATGACATGATGATGATTTCTGCATCAATAATTAATACGCCGACGACGGTCAGTTCTCGAGCTTGACGTGGCATCTAAGGCTTTCGCCTTCAAAGGATGCTCAAAAGACATACGATTCCTGAGCAAAACGCTAAAACTGACACACCGAATTTCATAGTTTAAGAGCACAATAACCTCACAGCAAACATCGCCTACAGAAACGTTTTCGTAATTCTCGCGCGAGGTTCTCATTCCTCGCAACTCCAATAGCTGAAAAAAGAAAGAATACTACCCCAAACTCACGTAACATTTCATATTGATTCAAGTGTACCCCGTTCGTAGCCAGAGTGAAATGTGTATAAGTTGTAATTCTCATCGACCTACAGTACAGTTAGTGCTTCGCGAATTGATGCAACAGCATGCACATTCTCTGTAGACTGTTCGACCTCATCAACTTTATTCGTAAGTGTGGCTTCAAGAAGCATCAACCTATTCGTTTATTTCCAACTTATTCTACCACAGCTAGACTCTCATGTGTGTCCCTACTTATTTTCCGATCCACTCACGCTACGCTACCTGTAACTGCCTCTGAAGTTCTTACAGGTTCAGCCAAGTCTCCTTTACCCGGTAGACTACATTACCCCCCCCCCCCCCCACCCACACACATACACACACTATAGGCAGCACCTCATTTCTATTGATTTTATCTTTTCAAGATAAAAAAAAGCATTCACAGGAAATCTTATGCATTCACCCAAGACGACAAGATGGCGTAAGCCATCATCTTTTTCTTCTCAGTCGATTGATTACGCACAAGACAAAAAAAGACATTTATTCGACGTTTCAAATAGATCTGTTAGCTTTTTTTTTTCACGTGCACGTGCACTTGCTCTTCCTTATTAATCACAGGATCCAAGGAACCGGCACTGATACATAAATATATATATATATATATTATATATCAAATGTCGTTATATATATATATATATAGATATATATATATATATATATTATATATATATATATATAGAGAGAGAGAGAGAGAGAGAGAGAGAAGAGACACAACTAAGCGGTTGTCCTTAATTTTATTTGCCAACGGTTTCGACCGGAGGACCGGTCTTCGTCAGGGCTTATGAGCCGATCTTCGTCCGGGCTTATGAGCATAAGCCCTGACGAAGACCGGTCTCCGTCGAAAACTGTTGGCAAATAAAATTAAGACACAACCGCTTTTGGTCTCTTCTCTCCCAAGTACGTTGGGCCCATCGGAA